>NC_039258.1:4852805-4902556 GCF_003368295.1 Carassius auratus | reverse complement strand
ATTCAGATAAGCACAGACAAATTGACCAAGGGTTATTTCAGGCTTGTTTTTATGTGTTAGCTGCCTGATCAGTCAATTATGTTTATTTTTCTTTGCTATTCTGAGATATTTCTTCCTGGACGTGTGGGTGGCCTCTGATGAAACATTACATTGTGGGTATTTAATTGGGCCTTGTTTTTCTTTGAATACAGGCTAGTCCACAGTAGCAGCACAGAGGACTTTCACCAGGTCACAGGTTTATTTAAATGTCACTTGCAAAGACAAGCAAATGAGTTTGTTTCTGCCAGCTACATGTACTGTAGGGTGAAAGATTAATAACTCCAGACTTTGAACTTAATTTGATTCAAAGGGCACTATAAGATTTAGGCCTCATGCTTTGTGCAAATATTACCTTCAGCAGACAAGGAATATAGTCTTTGTCTGACAATTTAGGAATCAGGAGGCCCTGATGCGTTATCATGCATTAAATTCAGACTGGCTACTGAAGGGTTAAAACATTGCAGACCATCACAGACCTTGTGATCAATAGCCAGTGCATTCAATGACAACAGTCTCTTATGCTTGTAAAGTTGTGTAAATATCCAGTCAAGATCCAATGACTTGTTAATATACAACTGCTGCTAAAACATAGGTTACAGAAGGTTACATAACCTGTAGGTTAAAGGCAGGCAAACTACATTTTCCACAACCGTGCACGTTTCAGAATGACTGGATTTACTCACATAAGTGGACTCCCAAATGACCTGGGTAATCAGAATCTCCTAAAAGTCAATTTTGGGGTCATTTTAGACTGTTTAGAGAGAGAGAGAGAGAGAAACTATTACATCTATGCATGCATCAAAGGGTTAAAGTTAAACTAAGACTTTTAGGACTAAACAACAACAAACAAATTCAGGCTGTTTATTTATGTAAAAAAAAATACTTTTTGTCATTTCAATAAACAGAAATAAACAAAAAAAAAGGAAGAAGAAAAAGAAAAGAAAATGGTAAGACACTATTTTATATGTTTATTTGAATTAAATTTATATGTAAAAAAACATACAACTACATTACTAAAATTTTATTAAATTAAGGTGAAAACAGAACATAAAAACACAGGAGACATGCCCCCTTCAAACTATTTAAGTTGCCTATTTGCATCACATATCTGTCGACACTCCAATAATGATATGAACACTATTTTTAACAATATCGCAACACATCCAGTCTGCTAAATCGTATTGTTAGCTCAGTATTTACTCCTCTGTGGCATCCGTTATTCCTGTTCATATACATTTGTGTGGTTTTATTTACAGTGCTAAAATGCTGGGGTCTTCCTGCCATTGTCTGAATGATTATCTTCACCTGAGTGATAAGACGAGTCTTTACATTCAATCAGATGGACACCCCACCTTTGTTTTGACTACACACTAATGCTTATAGATAAATATAAAAACGACATGGCATAGTCGAGCAGCTGCAGTGTCACAGGAACAATTGCTTTATTTTAAAAACATAAACTTACTAGTCTTACAAATGTTGTGTTGATAAAGTGCAATCAACAAAAAGCTGTAAGCTAACATTAAAAATTGCCTTTCCTTTTTATGTTTGTTCAATTTATAGTGATATTGTGAAGTATTATAAACTATTTCTAACTAAAATCATAGTGAAAGTTAAAGTTTACAGTGACCTTGTGTGCTCCCAGATATTTTGTCCTTGATTCTCCACTGTACGTCATAAACACACTGTAGTAAGAGAGGACACCTTCCTTCCTCTAATACACAAATGACACGTACTACAAAACTATAAATAGCTGCTTTGTCTATTTTAAACTACAAAGTGTATCCTTTAGATAGTTAAGATGGGCTTCAGTGCCAAGTGGTGGAAGTTTCAATTAATTTAAACAAATGGACTAATGCACTGTATACATATGCATGTTTAGACGACTGTAAATCTCCTCAATGCATAGTTTTAAAGGGTAGTGCAGCTCAGAAAGGAACATTTTGTCATCATTTACGAACCCTGATATTATTATAAACTTTTCTCTCCCATAGAACACAAAAGAGAAGTTTGGAAGAATCTCCATGTTGTTCTTTTTCAGTTAATGATGACATTTTGTTTTTATTACTAATCTTTGAAGTTCTATATCACACACAAAAAAAGTTTTTTTTGGCTCTGAAGTAAAGTGCTCAAATATCAAAACAAAAATATAAACTGGACCATGTGATTTATTTGTTGCATGATCATGATAATTACACTCTAAAAATGGTGCTAAATAGTGGTTCATTGGCTCATAATCATAAGGCAGCCACTTTAAGTACTATAGCACCTGTCTTTAAAGGTGCTTTACAGTGCATTTGTCAAATGATGCTATTTAGAACCATAAGAGGAACCCATTCTCCTCAGATTTTAGATATGTTTTCAACTCTCATATGTTTGCTATGAATGTGAATTTACTACAATGGCAACAGCTTTTTGAATCACTACCACACTTTTCTGAGGTCAAAAAGTCAAGGCCTGGAATATTTCCATTGGGGGCAAAAAGGTTGAAAACCATGTTTTCTTCAGGAAATAATACACTGTATTTTTATTTATTTATCATTTCCCCTACTAAACTAAAAGAGAGTTAGAGAACTTTAAAGAACTATACATGGGTATAACGGGTTCTTTGTATGGCAGTGGTTATAGCACCTTAACCATACCGAAGAACAGCCGAAGAACCAACAACCAAAAAAAAACTGAAACAAATTACTAGCTTTATTTAGTCGCTGACCAACAAAAAACTGATAAATTCTTTATTTGTTAGAAAAATGTATTTTATATTTACTTTTCTCTGGACTTTTGTTCATCCACTATATAAAAATATTGATCAGTTAGAATTAAAATAAAACTATACTTTATAGTTTCCCAAAACCTAGAAACCTAATCATTCTGATAAATGTACATTCTTTTTTTTATTTCTTTATAAATAAAATAAAAAGCTAACATTTCTGAGCTATAGTTTCCAATAGAAATCTATGTTGTTGTTTTTTTTTTTTTTAGGATAAGATTAAGCACTACAAGAAATTTGTAAGTTCAATCAGTTGTAAAATTACAAATTTGGTTTCAAGTTAAGGATACTGTAAATCCAATAAAATTTAAGAATCACCATCATCTACCCACTGTCTATATGGAATCAGTATATTTACAAATGTAATTTTGGGTGCGTGTGCAAATATCGCCAGAGAGTTCGTCTGGCGTCTGCCTGCTCTTCCTGAAGCATCTGTTCACGCCCAGCGCAGTTGTCTCAGACAATAACCTGAGCGTCTGCGTGCGTGTTTGTGTGTGCATTTCTTACTAGCGTGTTTTTATTATATGTCAGCACTATGCTACTGGCTCCAGACTAACACCCCATTGTCTGTGCAACTATTGTTTGTTTACTAGGCCGAAAGAAGGACAAAGACGGGAACAGTTTCTGGTCTACACTTCTGGGAGCTGGCGTCGTGTGGCATCCCCAAAATGGTGGGTGTGGGCTCATTGTTTTGGGGGATTTAAAATGGAAGTTCCTTCACTCTGGAGATTTGGCAAACGCTTGGGACATGTACTTCAGATCATCCGAGCTTCCATGGGATCCTGTTCAAACTGAAAAGACATTATGATCAAGGCCTAAAATGCACTAAAATGTAGAGAGGTGTTGAAAAAAAAGACTTTCATCAACCTTCATTTCCCACTGCCCAGCTTTGAAACCACATGCTCCTTCATAATGAAAGAAAATGAATAAGGCCGATTATCACGCTGATATGAAGTCCTTAATGGGTGGACTCGTTCCCAGAGGCCCAGAGGACCATTGCATGAGACCATGCATTGCCTCTGACTGACCTGCTATCAAGCATCGAGGTGCTGGGAAGCTGTGCTTGCCAGTTGGCCTCGCTGCTGATAAGGTCAGATTTGTGGAGGTCTCTCCGAGAGAACAGGAGTGGCACAGATCTTGCAGTTAGTGGCAAACCCAATTATATAATGCCTTTATTGCTACCAAGAGTATTTGGAATGGATTTCGAGTTCAGTTCTGGCTAAAATTACAATTTGTCAGCATTTACTCACCCTTCGGTATTGTTTTATTAGTGAATTTTTTTTTTAATTCTCACTACTAACTGTTAACTACAACTTTTGTTTCAATAAACTCCTAATTTGCTGCTTATTAATAATTAGCAATGTAATTTAATTTAATTTAACAACATATGATGTTGCATAAAACCTTACTGATAAGAAAAATAAAACAATTCTGCAAAATGTCAGTTTATGTTTTTTTTTCACTGTAAATTATAAGATGACTTGCTCTTATTCACTTCAAATTATTATTTTCTTTAATTAAATGTAACAAACATTTACTGTAAAATCTGTAAAAATAAAAAATATATATATTTTCACATCATCGTTCAAATCATCTGAAGCCATAAAATAAAAGCTTACACTGTTAACAAAACAAACAAGTAAACAAACAAATGGAAAATGTACTTGTGATTTTCTACCATGACATTATGCATTAGTTTTACAGACATTTCTGGACATAGGTCTTAAACACAACACAATGCAGCGCAAAATTTAAAATATGGGTAAAAAGCTTGTAAAAAATTGATATGAGAAAACCCTTAATTTTCCTATTTATTTACAGTGTTTTTTATTTATTTATATATTTATGTGTGAGACTGTGGTAATGTGATATGTAAAACCTGTGCAAACAAAATTTCCCAAGTGGTGAATAAAATCAACTGCCAGCATATGTCTGATTCTGTTAAATAAATAATAATAAATAAAATGTAATAAATGTTCTTTAAAAAATAAAAATCTTATTTAAAAAAGATAGGGTATATATGTGTTGGATGGGGATTGGATTACCCCTTTGCTCTGCCCTTTGGGTAATGTTCATCATTGTTTTGACCCACACCTATGTTGAATACTCATTTGTCTAGTCCTGTTATATATATATATAATCTGTTTTGAGATGTGCTGAAGTTGCATTTGGTCCCATATTTTATCACATACCTTGTCAGTGCTGTGTGCTTGCTTGGCCCTTTGTTGTGATAAACAGGTTTTCCAGCCAGTTCTACCATATAACCTTTACAATTAATGCAGAATGCAGCAACAAGATACATTTTTGATGAGCCAAAAAGAACGCATGTCACACGTTTATCAGTTTGCACTGGCAACCAATAGCTGCTCGTATAAAATTCAAGGCATTAATGTCTGCCTACAAAACCACCACTGGCTCTGCACCCCTTTACCTAAATTCATTACTTCAGGCGTATGTGCTCTCTAGAAGCTTGAAAAAGAGGCACAAAATCACTTTCACTGAAATCACCACTCAATCTGAGCAGCTGAGTCCTTAGCCCATTTTTAAGAATCGGCTAAAAACACCTCTTCTATTTTTTTTTTTTACTCTATAACGCTAGCACTCTCTATTCTAATTCTATTCTTTAAAAAACTTTGTCCCTTTTAGACATGCACTCAATAATTTTACTGCTTCTTTTCTTTTTTTCTTTTGTAAAGCACTAGCTTTTCTAATCTTTTTCTATTCTATCTGTTTTCTTTTTATTTATTATACAACTAACAAATGCAAAAGAGGACTCTAACGCTAGCTTACTCTATTCTTTTCTATTTTGTCTGTTTTCTTTTTATTTATTATACAAAAGTGACTATATATTAGTAAAATCAGCCAAAATCAGGCAATTTTCAGTGGTGATCGTTGATACGTGAGGCCACATCCCATGGGGCTGAAACAACGGCTATTGTTTTCTAAACGCAAACGTGCTGAGCTCTAATTTATCAGAGCAGGTGAGTCAAACTTCTGACGTGGATTGTTCTGCCAAGACAAAAATAACCTTTTGTTTGTTTATAAACCATCTTTACTGCTGATTACTCTACCACGATACGTGACTGTAATCATTGCATCCTTTAGGAAGACATGCTTGTGTTGGGACGAAGACTTTCATCATTGTAACGGATTGTAACTCATTGAATCTTATTTCTTTTTGTGGCACACTCCTTTTTTTGGTCACTACAGAATTCTCCCACTTCCTTTATTGTGTTAATTAATATCATGACACTGGATAAAATAGATTAGAATCAATTAGAATTAGAATGTACTTTTTAATCAAACAAGCAAAAATATGACAGTTTAGCTCAGAGTATAATTCATTCTAATTCAAACATAGAAAAAACACATTTGTGTGAAGTTAAAAACTGATACATAGTTTATTTACTGATACATAGTAGTCTTGCTTGACACCATCTTCAAGGGTGTAATACATTGATCAGATCTAATCTTAATAAATGGTTTATGATAAATATTTCATTTAAAAATGAATATTTCCAGATAAGATGATGCAGATGTGCTTGGCACAAGGAGTGTAAAAGCTGAAACATTTGGGTTTTTCCAACACAAATGGAAATGTAGTTGTGTTATTTTACAGCTATGGAGCAGTTTGGTTAGTCGGCAAGTTTGCTTTTATTGGTGATCTTAATTCATGATCTTTTGTGGCATCCAATTTATAGAATATCAGCCCTAAATAGTATGTGAAATAAGAATTGGTTTATCCCAAAGTGTAGTAGGCCTTCTGAAGTGATTATCCTGGAGGTATCCAGAAGGTTTACTTTTTCTGGACTTTATCTTAATTGTTAATATTGCCCACAACACATGGACCCTTTTCACAGAGTGTGATGATATGTAAATTGTATGATTGCTAAAAAAAAAAAAAACAGCAAAGCATTTACTGTGAAGTCTAATCAAATGTAAGATAACCGGATGTGTCACTTCCTGGGAACACTTCCTGGGTTTTTGTTAAATGTGAGCCAAAATCATCACAATTAAAAGAACCAAAGACTTAAACTACTTCAGTCTGTGTGCCCTGAATTTATTTCAATACACGAATTTCACAATTTGATTTGAATTACTGAAATAAATTAACTTTTCCACGACTTTCTAATTTATTGAAATGCACCTGTATGTTCCCATATCACGTTGCTCACACAGTTCATTTCATTCTGAGCTGAAAAGTTTGTCTCATGGTTAATCGAGGCATAAAACGGTATTATTAAATGGATAAAGTCACAAAATTCTTGAATTCTTGAACTTAATGAAACTCAGTTTCAGTGTTTGTAGATTGAGACAGATGCAGGTAACTCAAACACGCAACTTTCGTCTCTCTTTTTCTCAGAACGGCCATCTTTTAGGGAAAAAAGGCATTTGCATCACTGGATATATAGCTGTCAGTCATTTATCATTTTAGCAGTGGACTAATGTTAAATGATTAGCATTTTGCAACTTTCCATCTCTTTTCCTGCTGGAATTCGCGCTCTGCTTCTGTGAACAGTAAACCGCACCAACTTTGATTAGCCAGCTCAATTATTTTGACATAATAACCACTGTGACAGACCAGACTGTTAATGTAACTTTCAAAGCTTTTTGTCATCCTATCAACAACCATAAGGGAGTGCAGCAGATCTATCAGTGCAAGAATTTCAAATATTTGGGGGGACAGTTTTGGGCTTTTTAATTTTTGACCCTATGTACGCGTGCCATTGTCGACCCCTAGTAATAAATATGCAAAGTCCCTTTATTGGATAGATAGATAGAGAGATAGATAGATAGATAGATAGATAGATAGATAGATAGATAGATAGATAGATAGATAGATAGATAGATAGATAGATAGATAGATAGATAGATAGATAGATAGATCGATCAACGCGGAAGTTGATTTTTTAATGAAGACTTCCATTTCATTAGCCGATGTAGGGAAATAACGAGAAGTACAGTAAACGGTAAAACGTGTGTTCATAATTGAGATAATCTATTAAAATAATATGGTAAGAAACAGCAGTTTGCAAAATCGAGCATCAAAACAAGCTGTTTTGTATGGTTTAAAAAAGAGTTAAAATGAGAAGGGAAGCCAGACACATTAAATTTACAAATGGCTGGTCCTGCTCCGGGAAAATCAAGCAGCAACGGTGTTTCTCTCTAGTGAAGAAAAACAGCACAGCTGTGAAGAAGTACTGAAATATAAAATCCGGAGTAGAGCTGGAGCGGAGTGATTACAGACGCTGTGTGTGCTGAGGGGAAGTCACTCCGCTCCACTCATAAGCCATACTCCAGACCGCCTTTCATTCTCTGTTGTTTAGCGACAAACGTTTGATGAAAATTTACAATATAAAACTTGTAATTTTGCTGTAATACTGAATATTAGGTCACTTCCATGATACAGCAAACCTAACATTACATAGCGTATCATAAATCAAAATATTAAGGTAAGTTTTTGAACGTGACTTAAACTAAACTTATTTAGGCTATGTAAGTTATTATTTTGTTTGAATCTAATCCCGTATTTTTTTATAATATAACCAAGGGGCAACATAGAAAAAACAGAAGGGGACCTAGGACGGATCCTTGTGGCACTGCATATTTTACTATTGTTAAATTATATGACAACCCATTTAAATAAATAAAATGGTAGCGATCAGACAGGTAGGATCTAAACCATCTTAGAGCCTGCCCTTGAATACCTGTGTAGTTTTGTAATCTATCTATGAGTATGTCATGATCTATGGTGTCGAACGCAGCACTAAGATCAAGTAAAACTAGCAATGAGATGCAGCCTTGATCTGACGCAAGAAGCAGGTCATTTGTAATTTTTACAAGTGATGTTTCTGTGCTATGGTGGGGGCTGAAACCTGACAAATTCAAAATCTGAGATTCTTCATACAGATCATTATTTTTGCAGGAAGGAGCTCAATTGAGCAGACACAATTTTTTGTAAAATTTTAGACATAAATGGAAGATTTGAAATAGGCCTATAATTTGCCAGTTCACTAGGATCTAGTTTTGGTTTCTTAATAAGAGGCTTAATAACCGCCAGCTTAAATTGTTTTGGGACGTGACCTAAAGAGAATGACGAGTTAATATAATACAGGTAACAACTCTTTCAGTAATTTAGTGGGTACAGGATCTAATAAACATGTTGTTGGTTTAGATACAGTGATACATTTATTTAGCTCTTCCTGTCCTATAGTTGTAAAGCACTGCAGTTGAGTTTATCTTTGGGTGCGATGGATGAAACTGAAGTATTAGACACTGTAGAATCTACATTTGCAATTGTATTTCTAAAGTTATCTATTTTATCAGTGAAGAAATTCATAAAGTCATTATTTGAATCAGGTGGCGTCTGGTTGTTTGTTAATTTAGCCACTGTGCTAAATAAAAACCTTGGATTGTTTTGGTTATTTTCTATGAGTTTGTGGATGTGCTCAGCCCTGGCAGTTTTTAGAGCCTATCAATAGCTGGACATACTGTTTTTCCACGCAATCCTAAAAACTTCCAAGTTAGTTTTTCTCCATTTGCGTTGCGTTACGTTGCGTTGCGTTTGTGTATTTTTGGGTACAAATAGCAGTTGAGATAGATCAGGCAGGTTTTCTGCGAATCTGTCTTTGGTGGCTGGAACAATAGTTCTGCCAGACGGTAACGCTGAGACATATAGTTAATATCAGTTAAACGCAGCATGCACGATACAAGGAAATGGTCTGTAACATCATCACTTTGAGGTACGATATCTATATCAGTAAGATCGATTCCATGCGATATAATTAAATCTAGTGTATGATGAAAACGATGAGTGGGCCCGGTGACATTTTGCTTGAATATTAAACGTGAATATTAAAACGTGAATATTATTTGTCAGTGATTTAACTATTACACTTTTGAAGTATATAGTTTTTTGGTATGATAACATACATAAATGTTGATTACGTAGCTACTGAAAATATATATAATTAAATATATCAATATATCAGTAATTAATAAACAATAATTTATTCCATTTTTATTTTATTCACTGACGTGTACATGCGTTACTTTATCTTCCAGATGTTTTTAATCATCTTCAATAAAATGCAAGATCGTGAGATAAAAATATCTTCCTCCACCAAGTGTCAGGGGACGGCGGGGCTCGTTTCATCCGGTGCGCAGGAGGGGAGGGTCGCTGGCGTCTGGGCGGCGGAGTGTGTCTCCACATCCCTGCGCTTCATCGTCTGAATGAAGCATCGGGAGTTTTGGGGTCAGATCCTGCAGATAACCAGGTTCCTGTCTGTCTCTGTCATAGCATATAAAATCATGGAGAACACGCTGCCTGTTAGACTGCAAGAGAGGTGCTCTGGAAGAGATGACTGCAAGTATGATGATGCTCAGGGTGTGTGGACTCCTTCTTATATGCTCTAGTCTAATTGGTAAGCAGGGTTTTACTTTCCTAATATTTGACTGTAATTTAATGTCTCTGTTAGGCTACTTATTGACTTGCTTTTACATGCAGTGGTGTCCAAAAGTGTGAGTCCAAATTGGAATATAGCCTATGGTTTATTAAAAAAATACTATTTTCAGTACAGTACAGCATTTTTTTATTTAAAGTTTTCACTCATATTGCCTTGCTGACAATGTCATTTGAATCAGCACTTTTATGTTAGGTTATATCAGAAAAATATGAATATTTTCAAACATTTGTATATGAATATAGCCAACACACACACACACACACATATACAGTACAATATTATTTGTTATTTTGAAATATGGGGTTTACTATACAATTTACATTTTAAACAGGTAGAATTTTAATATTACATTTTAATATAATATAATATAATATAATATAATATAATATAATATAATATAATATAATATAATGATAGGAAAAAATTGTTAGTCTGAAAGTACTGTAAGTAGCTTTGGATAAAAGCGTCTGCTAAATGCATAAATTCTTTTTTATATACAGTGGGGATCGAAAGTTTGGGCACCCCTTGCAGGTGCTGTGAAAATGCGAGTAATTTTCAAAAAATAAGAGAGATCATACTAAATGCATGTTATATTTTATTTAGTACTGTCCTGAGTAAGATATTGTACATAAAAGATATTAACATTTAGTCCACAAGACAAAATAAATGCTGAAATTATTAAAATAACCCCACTCAAAAGTTTGGGAACCCTTGGTTCTTAGTACTGTGTTCTGTTACCTGATGATCCTCGACTGTCTTTCTGTTTTGTGATGGTTGAGCATGAGTCCCTTGTTTGTTCTGAACAGTTAAACTGAGCAGCGTTCTTCAGAAAAATCTTTAAGGTCCTGCAGATTCTCCAGTTTTCCAGCATCTTTGCATATTTGAACCCTTTCCAGCAGGGACTTTATGATTTTGAGATACATCTTTTCAGACTGAGGACATTTGAGGGACTCAAACACAACTATTTAAAAAGATTCAAACATTCACTGATGCTCCAGAAGGAAACAAGATGCATTAAGAGCTGGGGGTGAAAACTTTTGAACACGATGAAGATGGCCAAATTTGTCTTATTTTGTTGAAATTTTTTTTTTTTCCATTTAGTTCTGCCCTTCTTAGGCAACAGAAGATACTTTTATGTTTCCCGGTACACAAATTAAGTACAATTTACATTGATCTTCAAATTCCAAAAGTTTTCACCCCCCAGCTCTTAATGCATCTTGTTTCCTTCTGGAGCATCAGTGAATGTTTGAATCTTTTTAAATAGTTGTGTTTGAGTCCCTCAAATGTCCTCAGTCTAAAAAAAAAGATATATCTCAAAATCATAAAGTCCCTGCTGGAAAGGGTTCAAATATGCAAAGATGCTGGAAAACTGAAGAATCAGCAGGACCTTAAAGATTTTTCTGAAGAACGCTGCTCAGTTTAACTGTTCAGAACAAACAAGGGACTCATGCACAACCCTCACAAAACAGAAAGACAGTCGAGGATCATCAGGTAACAGAACACAGTACTAAGAACCAAGGGTTCCCAAACTTTTGAGTGGGGTTATTTTAATAATTTCAGCAATTTTTTTGTCTTGTGGACTAAATGTTAATATCTTTTATGTACAATATCCTACTCAGGACAGCACTAAATAAAAAATAACATGTATTTAGTATGATCTCTCTTATTTTTTGAAAATTACTCATATTTTCACAGATTCTGCAAGGGGTGCCCAAACTTTCGATCCCCACTGTATATATAAAGTTTTCACACATATTTCTGTGCTGACAATATCAATACAATATTGTATGAAATTAGCATTTTAAGACATTAGCATGTAAATATATGTGCATTATTATATGGTTTCATGATTTGTTCATCTGTAATTTTTTAAATCTCAAATGTACATTTACATTTTATTATTATTAAAATAAATTTAATCTGTGTATAATTCTAATATATCCTATTTGTTGTTATCTGCTTTTTATTTTTCTCTTTTTATTACAAAATGTACTTATTGAATTGTTTATTTACCTATTTTCAACTAATGCTTTTTTGTCTTGAAATGAAAGTTGAAATATATACAGTATATATATATATATATATATATATATATATATATATATATATATATATATATATATATATATATATATATATATATATATATATATATATATGGAGATCAATTTAAAATATCACTTTCTCATGTGAAGGAGATTGTTTCCCTTTCAAAAGAAAGCTGTGTTGCTCTGTTCTTTGTAGCTGGATGTCTTTGATCACTTATACAGGAAGAAATATTGCTTTGCAAGGGAAGCCAGCCATTTCCACTGTACATTTACCCTTTTCCTCATCAGTAAGCCAATATTATAAAAAGAAAAAAAAAGAAAAGAAAAATTCAGAAGTAAAGCAGACTTGGATTAAAACACACACACACAAAGGGTTCCATATTAAAATATGTTTTAATGAAGAACTTTTAATATCTATATGAACCTCTGCATTGCATATATATATATATATCTTATATAAATTATATATCTTAAAGTCTTGTTTCAAAATGTTATTTTCACAACCAAAAAATAAAAATAAAAAATGCAATCAAAATGTTTTTTGGGGGAAATCAGATTTTTTGGAACCTTTCATGTGTAAGAGTATAGAGCTGATTTGTTAATAATTTGTGGTTATGTGTTTTCTTTCATTTTAGATGCTAAATTAGACATAATCAGTGGTGACCCAGATATTCAGGTGGGACAAGAGACTCTGCTTTTGTGCAAAGGTTGGTGTGTTTAGTACTAAGAATTAATTAATTGACACAAATAATGACCTCAAATTATATCTGTATTACTAATTCACTTAAACATGTCTTAATGTTGTTGCATTAGCTACAAAATACAAGACTGAATAGACATGAATGATTCCATTTTGGAAACAAATCCGAGCTCAGTGTGACTTTTTGACTGTATGAGTTCTCCTCAAGTGCCAGCAATACATTTTGTTTTCTTTTTGAAGTATCTATCATTTGAAACCTAACAAACATGTTTTTATGAAGTAGTTTGTTTGAAAAGCTTTCTTGAGCTTTTTTTTAATTAAATTGCATTTGGTTTGAGGTTTCTTGTTACATTCTTTGTCCAAATACTTTTGGAGGCCTTTGAAAAGCATAACAATCTGTACCAGTCAAAAAAAAGAATATATTGCTGATATAATGTAACTTTCATAAAATAACCAAGAAGGTGTTGTTTTTAGTGTTAATCTGTGAAATATTACAATATAAATAGTAATATTATCCGTATATTGTCAACATTACGGGACACGTTTTTGCTGCTTACCACATTTTTTGTGTCTGCTTAACTGAATAAATGACTATTATAAACCATAACTTGTATTATGTCATAGTTAATTAATGCCATATGGACATTCATACACTCATCTCTGGTGGATAACAGAGTAGTTCCTAAATGTAACATTGAAATAAGTTGTTTTTGGAAAGATGTTTTGAAACTTATGTATTACGAAAAGTCACATGAAAAATAAATTCTTTTCTTTTCTTTTCTATGTTCTGTTGCGTGGTTCAGCTGATTCAGAGGGAGATTTTAGTTGGTTGAAAGATGATGAAGAAATCGATGAAGATCGCCATGTAGTCGAGAAAATTGATGAGTCCTCGAGTAAACTGATCTTGAAGAATGTTGAATTGACTGATGCTGGAAACTATACCTGCGTGTTTGAAAATGATCAAGGACAGAGAAAGATTACCTACCAGATCTACGTCTACCGTAAGTTCCCTTCTTCTGGTTCTTGTTCCTGAAGACTCATAATGTTCCTGAGCATATTAACTTGTGGATTCACAAAATGTGTAAATGATTCTCATTTGAAATTTTGTCCAACAATCAGAAACACCGGACTTTGGCGACACATCAGTGTACCATGAATTTCTGGTGAACCAGACAGTGGAGATTCCCTGCGAGGTGTCTGGGCAGCCTGCGGTGGAGATCCTCTGGTTTCGGAATGATAGCATCATTAAAGATGACGGTAAGGAGATGGCCATGCTGCAGGTTCTTCTGCTCTTTTATGTGGTATGGGGGTCTCCTCACCTTCCTTGCTATCAGTGATGCCTGTAGATGGCAGGATGGTGGTCGATCTGGTAATGTTGGTGGGAGGGGCTTTTGCATTCATTTTCTGACCGATTTGCAAACTAATCGAGAGATGTTTCTTGCTGGAAGTTGGGAAACATCTGTGAACGGTTTGGTTTAGTGTTTTTTCTTCCTGTCTGATGGTGAGGCCAAAAGAAACAGCTCCAAAACAACAAACCCTGACCCATTTCAAGTAAACACCACCATTGACAACCTTAATGGGACAGTTCACCCCAAAATGAAAAGTCTATTATTATTAACTCACACTTCTTCTTTTTTGTTCCACAGGGTTTGGAATTTTATGAGGGCTCTTTGGAAAAAATGTGTGTCGACATTTCTACTTAGTGATATTCTGTTGGTCTTTACATGACTCCAAGTATTTTTAGTGTGTGTTTTTAGTATATCCAGTGATTGGCAATTTGGCATTAAATTCCAGTCGAAAAACAGATAAGCGTGAATCTGGCAATGTTTTATTACATTCAGTGTTTACATATCACACACACTTTGAAATGTCTAATGAGTTGCTAATGAGTCTAATGAGACTCGTTCGCTAACATGTTTCATTCCGTTCCATTTTGCAAATTTCACAACACTTTCAAAGTGAGATGCCCAGTGCAGCTAAAAGAATGTTCAGTTTTATCCAAAAAAAAATTAAATGTCTGGTGAATGGTGCTAAAAGATTAATGCTCTATAAAGAAAACCCTACAACCTACAATTAGCTTTTTTTTTTTTTTTAAAGACACGCTATTTAGCTTAAGCAACCATGCAATTTTAACTTTCATCTTTGAGCTCTTTTATAGAGTTTAACTTGTAACTGAGCACTGCACGTCACAAGTTCAGGTGAGCTACTTAGCAAGTTTACAATGACAGATAAGCCAGATATATGGAGATGCAAATGTATTGTGCAAGGACTCAGGATGAACTGGAATCATTATTTATATGAGAAGTAATAAAAGCTGTTGGTGATCATGTTGTAGTTTTTGGAGAGACATGTTTTTCCCAGTGAGTCTATTGCTAAATAATGATAAGAGTTTTGGTTTTGTGGTGAACTGGCCATTTAAGAGTGTGTGTGGGCTTTTAAATTCTTAGTCTTATGAACTTAAAGTAATACTATTGCATCTTTGACATTTCTCATGCTGTACCCTCCCTCTTCTCTTTGTACAGGACGAGGTAATCTCAGAATCCTGTCAGATAAGTCTCTGCAGATTTCAGGAATTCAGCAGGAAGACAGCGGAACCTACACGTGTGTGGGCAGGATCAAGGGACGCCCCACAGAAAGGGAGCTCCAGATCTCTGTTGATGTTAATGGTGAGGACATAGATGAATTAATCATGTTTGTTCTTAATGTGGTCAGGCTGAATATGTCCTCTTAATATCTGCTTTACACATCCCATTCTCCAGAGCCACCAACTGTCCTGATTGACCAGGACACAAAAAGGGTTTTGGCCGGACCCGACACCACTGTGTCTATAACCTGCCGGGTCAAAGGAGTACCCCGTCCAAATATTTCATGGACACTGTATGTATATCAGTAGAAAATGCTATAATATTTCTTCCATGCTTACCTATTATCTTTTAATATTTGGGAATCTGCTTTTGAAGTCAAAAGTTTTAGTTCTTACTTGTTACATGCAAATAATCCATCCTGACTACTTCTATTGCTCCATTTCAAAACATAGTGAGCTACCTACAAAGGCAGCATAATAGGTATTACAGACAAGCTGCTGCCTTTTTAGAGACAAATTTCAGGCAAATTTCATGCAGATAATGACAGTTCTGAATGCTTTACATAAAGCAATGCATAATAAAAAAATAAAAATTAATAGGAGAACTTGATTTAAAATTTATTTAAAACAAATTATAAATTGATTATAAATACAAAAAAAAAATTTTTTTTTAGTCCACTAATAAAATTAGCATTTTGGTACTGTTATTTTAGAACCACCCTAATGCTAAATGTTATTGAAATCAGTTGTAGACAGCAAGGCAGCTCAGTAATGTTTGGAACAGACCCTATACGGCATGTGTTTACACATATTCTTCAGTCTTAGAGTCCATCTTGTCGTTTTGTATATTTGGAGTTTCCCTTTGTCTCTTAGTTGTTAGTTTTCCTCCCATGAATATATTTGTGTAGTCTTAATGAACAATAGTGGCAAACAGACTTTGTTTCTGGATCTTTCCCCTCAGCCCATCCACCTCTGACGAGTCCCGTCACAAATACAGCTCTGATATGAGTGAGCTCACCATCTCTGCAGTGACCAGGAGGGATTTTGGAAAGTATGTCTGCAAGGCTACCAATAAGATTGGGGAAGACTCCGACACATTTACTCTGGATGTCTCAGGTAAAACAAGACTATCTTAGAAAACTTTAAATGAAGTCATGTGTCTATACTTTCTGAAAGTGCAGAGGCATTGAATGTGGCAGCTGGTCTGCATCCATTTGTTTTTAGTCAATATACAGTAACAAACTTTAACATGAATCAAAATTGATCCCATTTACCATCTTAATGAATATTTACTCTCCAAATGAAGGGATTTCTTTTATTTCTTCTATGGCCAGTAAGTTTCGAAAGTTGGCCGATACTGGTTGTAAAATGTTACATACTGGATTCGTTGGCTGCGAACACCCATTGTTCATGATCCTATCAATCCATTCCTGAAGAATAAAATCAAGACAAGCAAGCATATTCTTTCTGAAGATCCTGTTTTATTTAAGTCAAATTGGTTGTGAAATGTGTCATGCTGGGTATAAACTCCAGTGAATTTGTGTTTACGGCTCAACTGGTTGTTTTTTCCTCTACTTTACTTTATTTGCCTTTCTTTGCAATTTTGTTCAGCCAAAGGTTTATTCCAAAAAAACATTTTACTACAGTCACAAACACAGATATGGGGAATTTGATATCATGCAAGCAATCAAATTGACACTCTCCAATATGCCAGATGGCCCAGACCCAAAAAAAACTCACTGTTACCCTTTTGTATGATATAAAAATAGATATTTAATGAATTTATTTCCATAGTAGTTATATATTTATGGTTCAATGTATATATTTATATTTATTATTCAACTTTTGAAGATAAGTATGTTTTTTTTTTATTGTTTTTCTTTGCCGCCTAAAATGTTATTTTTAATTGAATTTTTTTCTTTTTTGATCATTATTCAGAACGGCCAACTGTAGTTTTGGATCAACCCAAGCTGGCGGTTATTCCAGGAGAAACTGGATCTGTGATCTGCAATGCCACAGGACATCCAACACCAACCGTACAGTGGGTCAGGAAGTCTACCAAAGAAAAAATGGTGAGAGACATCTTAATCGCAAAACGTTTTTGAAATATGCTTAATAGACAACATTTGCATGGGTTAAGGGCAATATTATTATAATTGTATTATTAGTGATGGTGGTGAAGACTGGGAGAGATTCTACATCTACAGGAAATTTGAGCCACGTACTCTTCTCTTCAGTCTTAATGATTTTTTCCCGTCTCTTATTGTCTTTCCTTTTTGCACGAACGTGTGGGCAGATGATTGTGGAGGATTCTAAGCTTATTCTTAAAAACGTAATGCCCTCTGATGGTGGCTTGTACTCCTGCATAGCCAACAATACGGCAGGAACAACCACTGAGGACTTCCAGCTGATCAGTAAGGCTCTTGTCATGGCTTCAGTAGTAGTTAACTAACTTTGATTTGTTGATGTCTTGAATTTCTGCATAAACTTTCAATATTACTTCTCATTATTCTGTTCTGTTCCTCTCTCTCAAAAGCCTGGCCTGGGACACCCGCTAAGTTCAGTGTGGCTTCGGGGCCCTCCTCTTCTGTCCTCATCCGGAGAGCCCCAGTGCAAGATGGAGGGTCCTCCATTACCCAGTTCATCCTTCAGTGGAAGAAACCGTCTGAAGACACCTGGAGTCAAAGCGCTGTCAAGCCCTCAAGTAAATAAGTCAATCCAAAAAGTGTAGTTTGTTTTGATTGTTTTGTAAATTTAAATGTATAAACAAAATGCTTACATTTGTAGATCTCCTGGAGATCACGGGCCTTGAGCCATACACAGAGTACCTCATTCGTTTTGCGGCCAAAAACTCTCATTTCCAGGGGAACTTCTCCACAGAACACAAGATCTTCACCAAGTCCCACCGTGAGTATCAGCAGAGATCTCTTCTGTCTATTCACTTCATCTGCTTCATGCAGTATCTACTATTTTTGATGTTGATAGCTATTATTAAAATTGTTAGAACTTTTCATGCCATTGGAAGGACACATGGAATCTTCACTCAATTTAGCACGCAGCTGACTTGATTATTATTATTATTATTTATTTTTTTTGCTTAGCTTAAATAAATTAAGAGGCTATTTGCACTTAAAACCTTTTGGACCATTAGGACCATACAATATCTGTATCTGTGTCTACGTATGTATCTGTGTCTGCAGATTTTATTAAGATAATTTTGTTACAGTTGATACCATGTCATGCTGTCGTTCTTGCTCTTCACATATGTTCATGATTTGCTTCCGCTGCCCGTTCTTCCTCTAATTGCCTCCTGCTTGACGATGACGATCTCCCTGCATTACGACCTGCTCCTGGTCCCGGGTCCCGTCCATTGCCTTATTCTGCCCTTCCTTTGCAGATGGTAATTCAAAATTTTAAATGCATACATATCCAGTTGATAGGCTAAAACACAAGCCTAATTGTTTACTGGCATATATATGTGTGAAAATGAGTTTACCTGCATGTTTTCAATGCTGGAGAAAGTGACAAAATTGCTACTTCAGGTTTCCTTCAGCATGAAATCAATGTTGGTCTACCACTCTCGCACATCTGTACTAGAGTGAATAAGTTTGGAGCTTATCCACTGGATTGTCAATTACTGAAGTATGATGCTGACAATATAACTTTAATATAATACAGAGGCCAACAGTGAAACATCAAATATAGCATTCTTAGAATAATTAGGGTTGGGTGTTAAAAATGTACAATCATTTTCATGTGCTTTTTATTTGGCCAATGACTAGTTTTGTAAGAGATCTATCACTTATCCTAAACTTAACAGTGTTTATTTTTGGTGTTTGATTCATTTCTGTGATTTAAAATCACTAAATAATTGATGCAGTGATCCATTTTTCATCTCTTCCTTGTGTTCATTTAATAAATTAGTATAAAAAACATGCATTTTGAATGTATCTTAGGAACAACCACTGACTCTAAATGTATTTTTAGTTTTTGTGTTAAACATGTTAAATTAATTTAGCAATTAGCTGTTTAAGAAAAACTTAAATATCAGTATTTAGAATACCATTCAAAATTTTGGGGTCAGTAGGATTTTTTGAAAGTGTGTGTTCCTTTGAACTTAAATCCTTTTGGAAAAAAAAGTTTCCACAAAAATGTTAAACAGCTCGACTGTTTTCAGCATTGAATCAGCAAATTCAAGTGATTTCTGAAGGATCATGTGACACTGAAGACTGAAGTTATAATGTTGAAAATTCAGCTTTTGCATTACAAGTAAAATCATTAATATATGTTCAAATACATTCAAATAGAAAACCATTTTTATTGTAGGCCTACTTTTGATCAAATGCAGCCTTGGTGAGCATAACATTTTGCAGCCTTTTTTTGCTCCTTGTATCTAATGTTTCCTCTTTCCCTCATGTAGGTGAACCCGACAGCCCCATTATGTCTCTGAGCGAGAAGAAGCTGGAAAAGAACTCATTCTCCATCCCCATTAAACAACTGAAAAATGAAGGCTCTCCCATCCTACACTACATTGTACGCTACAAAGGGGTCAGTCTGAAGTCGAAAACTTCTCACTATATCTCTGCAGTATATGTATTTTTCATGTTGTTTAAATATGTGGAGTGCAACCCATATATCTAAATGTAAAATGTCACTCATTTGGAACAGAACAAGGAAAATGAGGAATGGATTGAAAAAGAAATTCCTGGAAACTCCAGCGAAATCCAGCTGAATAATCTCCAGTACGATGCTGACTATCAAATGGAAGTTAATGCAGTAAACCAGAATGGCTCCTCCAGCACTGCCAAAATGAACTTCACCGTCCCACAACCTGGTAGGACTGATTAGAGCAAGCTTAACAATATCATGCATTATGTCCTTACCAAATAGTTCACCCTTTTAGTGATATGAATTGATTTCTCTTTCTCTTGCAGTCAGTCAGCCGGCGTTAGGGAAAGGAGGTGTGGTGGGAATTGTAATGTTAATCTTCTTGGTGCTGATGTTGTCAGTAGATGCTTTCTGTTGTTACACCAAACGCTGCGGCCTGCTCAATTTCCTTGCTCACAAAATATTTGGATACAAGATTTCAGTGTCTAAAGGACTGGATGAAGAGGCCAATAATTCCACTGGGTAAGACAACTTCATCCTTAAGTGCACATGCTGTAGAGATAGACAAAACTGTTATTTTCTGTCCTAGATTTCCGAGTCATTGTTTGCACATAATTCTAGTTTATGGTGATTGCATGTTAATCTTTAAAGGAATATTTTACCTTATAATGAAACTCCGCCCTCAATTTCAAATGTTTTCACACTAGAAGTGGATGCAAAACAATCCTAAATAGAGCAAAAGCACAATAAATGTATCCTAAATGAAGTCTTTAAAAAATACTAGTCTTCTGAATACATGTGATACATTTGTGTGAGGAAAAGTCCTAACATTATTTTCATTTTTTGGTGAACTATTCCTGTATGTAAAGTACACACACATCAAGAAAGTGCAAAGATACTTTACTTTGGAATAGAAGTGTAAATAATTAAATAATGTAAAATATATAATAATTATACATTTTATTGTATTCCTCACTGTTATGAACTGGTTTATAACAAAAGCTGATTATAATTGAAACAATAACACTTCACAATAAAGATTGAATAAAGTTTAAAAACAATACAATAAAGAATAGAGGGTTTTTACCAAATGTTTTAAAACCATGTTTAATGTTTTTTTTTTTTTACTAACATAACAACTGAGATAAATTAATTATATAAATTAATTTAAAAAAATGATGAATGCATTTTAAACTAACAAACTAAGTGTTAATATTTTAAATATGTTTTAGAATACATATAGACAAAATGATTCATAATTCTCAAAAAAACTCATAATTAACAATTAACCTTATGATCTTTTTTTATATTATGTCTAAGATGGTGCATTCAGATGGATTTGCTGTGTCCTGTGTGTGATTGCTCTCTCCTAAGCTTCAGTCCTCTTTTCTCCTTTGGTACAGAGACGTGAAGCTGGGCGGGCTAACACTACCACGAGGCAGCATCCCAAAGCTTCAGTCACCCAGTGGGGCAGTGAATGGCGCTCATTCAGAGGTCACGTGTGACAAAGCGCCTCTTACCAAATTCGAGTAGGTGCCAACCTCAAATGGGTGAATGCAGCTGGGCATTAAAGCTGTCATTCACGAAAAAATGGCATGTGGGCTTTATGTTACACAACCAGGTTTAAAGGCAGAGTTCACCCAAAAATGACCAGTTTGTCATAATTTACTCCTCAAGCTTTCCAAACTACATATGACATTCATGGGTATATGCAACAAAATAGAAAACAATGAGTAAATAATCACTGAATTTTCATTTTTGATAAACTATTGCTTTAAATAAAAAAACGGCCATTTTTCAACTCATGTTTTCACAATTATTACTTTTTATTATATTCTCTATTATTCATTTCCTCAGAAAACAAACAATCCAGCTGCATCATTAACACATAAAGCAGCTTCTGTATTTTCTCTATCACATTCATTGTAGAAGTAATGATATGATCTCTTTTTTTTGTAGGAAGAAACCAGAATCAGGTGATGCAGCAGCAGAGGCCTAGAGAAAGATATTATACAGGACACAATTTGAATTCACTGAGTGAAGGAGCTTCACACAAATCTCGGGACAAATGATTATGAGCTTGAGGGTGAAGTGTGTAATTATTTTTTTTAAATACAATATGTAAGATATTAGTAAAACAAAATGTTTAAACTCTACAGCTCTGTGGCGTTATGAAACATGGCTCAACCAATAGCATGAGTTGTGGGGCGGGACCATCTGTTTGTCTGACCAATGACAGATGAGGGAGTGTTTGAGAAACCTATTTGTAAGATATAAAACTTCATAAATGACATACTTTTTTTTAAGTGATGCTATGGGACATCAACCATCATTCAATCATTATAAAGAACGACTGTTATTTGCAGGAAAACGTTCAAGTCATGTGTGATTTAGATTAAACTTATTCAATTGTGATTGTACTACATGGAAATGTAGGAGTATTATGAGTGTGATCCAGCACTGTAAATACTGTACATCACAAATGCTGCTTGAGCTGAATGTATGTTCAGTAGTGAGCAGATAAAAGCAGGATGCAGCTAATATTAGTAATATTACTGTCGAAATGGGAGCATAATATCATAGAATAATAGCATCACTAGTGTATTGTTAATTTATTGTGTGTTTAACATATGCTTGTAGCTTGTATAATATCTTGAAGGAACAGTTGAAAGAAAATGTCCAATGGATTTGGAAAGTTTAATGTGAACGATAATGCCTTTTGTAAAGATAAAAATAACAGTTTGAGTTAGATATACAGTAGATATTACTTTCCATTTTATTTGTTTCAACTTCATATATTGTTACATTTATGCACCATGTATGAATGTTTTGCTCAAGTGAATATTAAATGTGGATGTAAATACAGATGCCTGCAGAAAGATGTACATATAGATTTATTAATAGTTTTTGATCTTTCCTGTACATTATGTAAATAATTTCTTTAATGCTTCCATACTCATTATATAGAGTGTCTCTATAATCATGTTGTACTCAGTTATAAATGCATTCGCAACTATAGACATTTGAGATTGTTTTCAATAAAAGGATATGAATACATTCAACAGCTGCTTGTTAAAGCTCATTATTCACAATGCTAGGATTCATCATTCAGTGTTTGTAACTAAGAAGGCTGTAGATCACGGTGTCGTTCTCTTGATTTCTGCAAGGTGGTCTACAAAACAAGAAATTAAAAGAAAAGGTCTGTTATTGTTTATAGAAAATGGTGAAATAAATTATGTCAACGCAGCCAATTCTAGGGTTTACGAATCAATTCCACAGCTTGTCTCCCACAAATAAGCATCATTACAACATTATTTTATCATTACCTGTCTGAGGTTGAGGAAGCAAGCCTTAAATCTACATATAGCACATTTGTGGTAAGGTTGTCCTCAGACTCTGGTGATTTTCTCAGGTTCTCATAGATCTCCTCTGTGACAGTGACTGCAGGTGTCTGATCAGAAATGAAAAATCACTAGTATTGATTTAGTGCACAATTATAATTCCTTGATAATTAATGAGATGAACTGTTCACGTCTTTGATAGTTCTGTGGGCTGCTTCTTTGATGTAAACTGCTTCCTCCTCCTGTAAAGATGTAAGATGTAATAACTTACAATGCTCAGAATAGTACAAATACTTATTATTTAGTAAGTGAAGGATTTGTGTAAACTGATTCCATGTTTGCCTGGCCCATCGATAGTGAAATCAGAACTGTGCAATAATAAACGCAGTACGTGATGATGGGGAAGTCATCGAAGGCTTGTGTAATGTGTAGAGTCATTTCCACACAGTACAAACTCATGCAATCAGTTCAGGTTTATGTTCTCTCAGCATTCCAACATTATCACATGCTGTGCGTCCACTCACCTTATAATGAGACCAAACATGACTAACAGTAGTACAGCCATTAGAAACAAAAACACAGCTGCTGCGGTCAGGAAGAAATTTCGGTTACTGGCCACTATAGAAAAAAACAAAAATGAAATAATTTGTGTAAACTAACTTACTATGTCTTATGCAAGCTTTATGTATGCACGCAGTATTTTCCAAAATGTGCAGTATAAAGATGTTATTTCCATGTGTGAGTCATGAACTAGTCACATTTAACATTTCTTTTTACTCAAAGTTTCATACACCATCAGATTATGCTACTTCAGGGTTGGGGTAGGTGTTCATGTAAAGCCTTAAACCTTATTAATATCATGCTGGAAGCAAAATCTTCACTATCGAATTATGCTACCATCTGTTTTAATGGGAGGTAGTGAAATCTGACAGGGTAGCACAAATCGTCAGAACAACTGGATCTGTATTATAGGTTACTGCATAATATTCAGCTAGTATTCCAATTTCACAATTACCTTCAACTTTCAGTGCCGTGACTGTAGAGTTTTGAGAACCCATGTCATTTTTAGCAGTGCAGAAGTACTGTCCGTCATCCTTCTGACTGGCAGATTTGATGGAGAATTCACGATCTGATCCTATATAAGAGACGTATGCTTCTTTGATCATAAACCAACTGTAGTTTGTCACTGCAGGATTGGCATTGCTCTCGCAGATTAGAGTCAGTGAGTTTCCTTCTTGTATCTTTCCAGATGGCAAAACTGATATTTTGACGTTCTTTGGACTATCTGTGGGGAGAAGCAACAGGATCTGTATTTGCAAGAGAACTATGAAACTTTAACATGCAGTGTTGCAGGTGTTGCATCAAAACCATTGACTGTGGGTTAGTGAAATTTCCTGATATCACCCAGCTTCCTCATTTCATGGAGCTTATTTGACATAGAGGTCTGTAGCAATTTCAAATGCAGCATCTTACTCTACTATAGGCATGCATGTATGATGCACAGACATTACAGTTTAAAATAAGGGTTTTATATTATTATATATTTTAAAATGTGCCCGTATCCATTACTCCAGGCTTAAGCATTTATTCATTACATTTATTCATTCAGCTGATGCTCTTATCCAAAGCGACTTGCAATTGCTATATCTGTCAGAGGTCGCACGCCTCTGGAGCAACTAGAGGTTAAGTGTCTATCAACAACTATCATTTCTAGGAAACATGGTAATTTTAAAGATGTGAAATCCAAACGTGCAAAAGTCGTGGAATTTCTAGAATGAAATAGATTTATTAAATTATATAAGCTCTTAAATATTTTATTGAGCAGTAATTACAGCAGAAATATATTTGCCTTAAACTCAGTGAGTATTATAGAGTCAAAAATTCTGATAATATCTCAATCTCAATCTATTTAGTCAATAACATCTACAAATAAAATCAAATGAAAAATTACATTAAAAAACTCACCTGGAAAAAGCAGCTGCAATAATATGTTGATATAAAACATGTTTTCTCCCTTCAGCAATTTTATCTAAGAAGAAAACACTTTTTTTATATGCATCCGTAAGTTTCAGTCTTACTCCACGACAGGACTAATATACTTCAGCTTCCATCAGTAAACGGATATCCTTGTTCCACGGCGGAAAACCTCCCTAAATCTGTTCTTGTATTAAATTCCTTTGCTTAAATATTAACAAAAATATGTTTGTTTGGTATATTTGATATGATTTTAATCATGGCAGGCTGAGTCTACCCTTACGAAAGGAAAATACATTTACCAATATATTTCTTAAAATATATTGTGATATATTGTAATATATTATTTTCTAATATTGTATATATTTGAATACATTTAATAATATATTGATGACACATATATTATATAATATATTGCAAAATATACAAATGATTGCCACTTTCAATATATTGCAATATATTGGAAAAAATAAATATATAAGAACATATGCCTAATCTATTACATTATATTTTCCAATATACTGCAATATACTGGAAACAATTTCCAATATACTTGTTTCATAAGGGCAAGTTCATAATGTTTATTTAGTGAAACTCTGCTGATGATTTTTAACACTTAAACAACATATTAAACCGAAACCTAGGAAGGAAATGACAGCGATTGTGAGATGGTGTTAGAATTTATAAATATATAAGTATAGAACGTGATGGAGGTGAGTAGAAATTATTCTCATCCTGTCAGAAGCATTGAGAGAAAGTTTCCTCTACATTCTACATCAAGTCCGTTTTGCCCACACCATATTGCATTTTTTTTTTCTTTATAAAAAGGGAAAGCCGCTCCATGGAAAAATAACAGGGAATTGGAAATGTAAACCTCCAAAAAAATGACTGAATAAATTTGTGAGATACCTCCTTCAACACATCTGGACTCTTCTGTAGCCTCACAGTTTTTGTAGCAGTGCTAGTCTATAGCGCCCCCTGCTGTCAAGGTAAAACAAGCTTTATTCAAGTCTATATTAATTATTATAATAAAAAATTCATTTCAATCAAAATATTTATTTTGCCAAGAGGAGAACGAATCTGTTTCTTATTTTTTATTTTTGTTTTTAAATATAAGCCTTATTGCAAAGTTAGCTAGATTTACGTTTGCTATACAATAATAAAAAAAAAATCCTATGTCCTCAGTGATAGAGCAAAATGACAGACCGGTTTTAATTTTATATATAGATCACACTTACAATGTGTAATGTATAGCCGATTTTTAAAAAATCATTATTAAAAATGTTTACGACCTGTTAAGATGTCATTTTTCATTCGTTTTCTGTGTTTGCTATGTTCTATGTTGCCAAGTTTTAATCCTGTTAATAGTAATATATGATTAAATAATATAATAATCAATGATACAATTGGTGTTCATTAGTATTAGTCAGTATGGTCTGGGGCGCTGTAAAGGGGGGGTAAACGATGACGATTCTCGGGGCCCATGACTAAGAGGGGGCCCAGAGAAGCCCCCATTAAAATTGTGGTGCTAAAAAAAAATATTTGATAGTAAAAATTATTAACTTTAAATTATTCTATTTGCGGTTTCCTGGTGTCAAAAAATGTATTTGTTTAGGAAACACAAACGTCCGTGGGCCCCTCTACCCCTCTCGATTATCATAAAATGGTTTAGTCCGCCCAAATTGTATCCAGTAACAAGGCGCCGGCAGATTCAACTTGACAGAGGATGTGAAAATGCCTGAAAAATCTGGAAGTCAAAAACGGAAAGAGAAAAAAATAAGAGAAGTGAAAGAGGCAAAGGGTCGACAGTATGTTACCCAACATTTCACAAGAAAAAAAAGTGGGTTTGTAAGTAGGCCTAAATTGTTAGTGGACCGCATGTGACAATGATCGTAACCTACGGCACTTTTCTGTGCGTACGCACGCTTTGTACATGAGGCCCTAGGTCTCTACGGTAGCATTTTTCGATAAGTTGGCACGTTTCGATAGAGCAGGGTGCAGAGGGTGCACAGCTTTGCCTCACATGCACCCGGTGTCGGCATCTTTGTACGAGGCGGCGCCCACTTTCAGCACCCTGCGGCGGTCCACGCTGTTGCACCTGTCTTGCAAGCAGTAACTTCATGAACTCGAACTATCAGCTGTTTGTGAGGTTTCAGTGCCTCTCTTGAAGATGATGTGGAGTTGTATTACTACACTGTCCCCTATATTGTCAAATACAGCATGATTCATCTCTGCCAACCATCTTCACATAATACTTTCACATTATCTGATCCAGACCGTCGGCAAAACTCAATTTAAACAGCGCAAAATCACTGCCTGTGGACGTTATAGATAGAAATTATTATATTTCTGTTTTTATTCACACAATAAGTATTTAAACTAGTTTTAATGAAAATTCGTGTAGTTTTAGGAAAAGTCAGGGAGCAGCAAGGCTTTGTGATTTATTTAGACAAAGTTACTGACTATGCAAATTTCAAAACGGTCAAAATGATGCCATGTTCATTCTAGTGTTAAAGATAATTACCATAAGTTTAAATGTTGCGGTTAAAATGAATGCTGGTGGCTGTTGGAATGTTAAAAGTGCATGATAAGGGAACTCAATTTTCTCAAACGCACTTCAGTGTTTCCGTTACATTTCAACTGTCATGTTAAAAATATCAGGTTAGATTAGATTAACTTTATTGTCATTGCCAGTGTACAGTACAAATATTCATACAAATATAAATATATGTGAATACCACTGATCTATATATATAGATCAGTGGTGAATACACTATATTACACATGTACAGCTATGCACAGTATATACATTATACAGTACTGAAGTAGTGCAGTATTACAGAGGACAAATTACAGGTGTGGATGGACATGGGATGGAGTTCAATTGTCTGATTGACTTAAATATATGAGAATGATAGTCAAAATACCATAAAAGAGCATGATTTTATGTAAATTAATATGAAAAAACTCTCAGCTGTGTTGGGGGCCCTGTCAAGATTCTTTTCATGGGGCCCAAAATCCTCAGCAGCGCCCCTGAGTATGGTTAATAACTGTAATAATTATACTTTGTCGTATACAGTCTAAATAATAATACTAACACAGTGACTAAGGCAATTTCCCTCCCTGTTATTAGTAAGACAAAGAAAAACAAATCTGGGGTTATGAACACAACTAAAAACGGAGGTTTGAACTTCTTAGACTTTACCACTCTTAATAATATTTTTTTAGTAAACTGTATTAAAAAAACAACAACAACTAGGCCAACTCAATGTTTTTTTCTTTAGTATTATTTATTTATTTTATTATATTATGTTATTGCGAAGAGATACAAGAGACCTAAAATCATAGACAGTAAAAGCCTAAAATGATCTCAGTTTCCTGCTTTTTCACTGAAGAAGGACTGAAGAAGGTACACGATCCGCGACTGCACGAGCGGTAACGTCAGAGAATAGGTGTGTTCGACATCGGCTGCGGCTGGATGCAACCGATCGGCGAGAGTAGCCGCGTGCAGGTGGGGAGGAGCTGAAAACGGAGATATGAAGCCGGACACGTTGTGGCTCCCGTAGTTTGCTGCAATTACGTCAGTCATGGCGGATCACGTGGCGATTGCTTATTTGATTGCGTTTAATGTGTGTATAAGTGGTGTTTTGGAAGGGTCTTGAATGTTGTTAAGTTGAAGTTACAGCAAGTTGTTAGCAGTTTGCTAACCACATGCAGGTGAAGTATAAACACAGCAAAATAAACTAAAGAATATGAAGAAACCAAACAAATGGAGGAACATAATGTATTATTTGTATAGGAGCATACATTTATGACCACATTAGATTGTATGCTTTTAAGATTAACATTTTAGTTCTTAAAAATGCTCATTTGAATAGGTTATGCTGCTGAATACTGTAAAAGGTCTGTATAAAAAAGAAAGTCATGCAAAATAAACATACACAAACTTTATATTAACAATAAAGTAAATACAGTAAAACAATATTTAATAAATATGATTTATAAGATGAAGACGACATAAAAACGTATTGAACTGTTTTAAAAGTCCATATGAGAATTTCTGAAACTGAAGCCGAATCGCAATAAACTTGAAACGCACGTCATCTGTGTCATCAGTGAATCCAGCCAATCGTGGATCAGATGTGTCGTCATCAGAATCTGTGCAGCCGCTCTTCAGAAGCTGCGCTGGCTGAGTTCTCCGGCTACTCTCGAATCGCTCTCGTGGTACTTTGACGGCACACGTCACAGTCACGTGGCGTCAGCGCTGTATCAAGTCGGACAAAATTTCTAACCGGCATGCACTGCTTCAAGTCAGCCGACGATCGGTTTGCGCAAAACTGCATGAAGTCGAACAAGCCTAATGTCTAATATAATATGACGTGTAGTTTCACTCTCACTTCACTTCCGGCTTCTGAACTGGTTGCAGTTCCACTCTGATTCCATGTGAGGGCGCTCACAGGACGAGTGCAGAATGAATGGAGGTCAATGGCGGTATACCCACTGATCTATATATATAACTGGATCGCTCATCGCGTTCTAAACATAGACAGTAAAAGAAATGGACACAGCGACCCCATTGGAACTCAATTGAGACAAATGAAGCCCGGTTTTAGCGTTTTTTAGCACTTCCGTTTCTGATGCGCAGACTCAAACGAAGCTTGACGACGTCAGCAACCTGTCTGCCAGATGTAAATCTTCTAGTAGCTGTGCGTGCAAACTGCCATTGTTAATGTTGCAGAGACTGCGAGCTTGAGCGGGGAGTTCTTTGTTGTGAGTGAGCAGGAGTAAGTATTCTGATTAATTATTTTGTATAGTATTTTAAAATGTAACGCCAGTACGCCATATTAAGTTAATTGCCTGCGAGCTTCTCCTCCTGTCTGTACGGTAATGCGAAAGAGAGACGAGTGGTTATGACGCAATCGTTAGCCTATTTTTTACAAAAACTGTTTATACGGGTCCATAATGTAACACAGAAGTTAATGGAGCCCTTTATACATTGTCGTGTATCTTTAGAAATAAATAATGGACAAACAGAGTCTTTAAACGCCTCAGATGTAAAGTTATTCGCTGTCAAAGTGACGCCAAAATGAATGGGAGTCAATGGGAATGCTAACGCAAGTGAAGTTCTGCTAAAAGATGGCAGCCCCCACCCGACTTCAACTTCCGGTCGAGTTCCTTGCCCCTTGGTTCTAAACTGCCAACAGGCAGTGAAGCCACCTGAAGTGTTCGATCCGCCATTTACTAATCCCTACCAGCAGAGAGCACCATTGAGTTACGCTGTTGCTGTTATTTAACAAGCTATGGTTGGAGGGAAGGATACCTAAGGAGTGGAAAGAGTCTATAATTGTGCCAATTAAGAAACCTGGTAAAGATCCTCATAATCCAAGTAGTTACAGGCCTATAGCTTTAACTTCGCAGGTGGGTAAGACAATGGAGAAAATGGTAAACGATAGGTTAAATTACTGGGTTGAGTCAAAGGGGTTATTGCAGAGCTACCAGAGTGGTTTTAGAAGAGGTAGAGGTACAATGGATCCAATAGTATGTTTGGAAGATGGTATAAGAAGAGCTCAAGTAAATAGAGAAGCAGTGGTGGTAGTATTCTTCGATATTGAAAAAGCGTACGACATGTTGCGGACGAACGGATTGTTGATCAGGTTGCAGCAGATGGGGATTGGTGGTAGAATGCTCCAGTGGATAAAAGCTTTTTTGGCTGAAAGAAGTCTAAGGGTTAAAATAAACGGAGAATTAAGTAATGAATATATAGTTGAGAATGGTACTCCGCAGGGGAGTATTGTAAGCCCTATATTGTTTGATCTAATAATAGATCAGATATTCAAAAATGTGAAGATGCCCTTGAATTTAAGAAGAGATCAACTGGCCCTAGTGTACTGGGCTAATCTTAAAGGTCATAGAGAGGATCATATTGCTCACATAACCCTAAGAAATTGTCAAGAGCGATTAAATAAAAAAGTAAAAAGCTTTGGGTGGGGTATTGAACAAAAAGTTGAGTGTATGGGTTTAAGTGCTCTTAATATCTGTATGACAGTACCATACTCTACAGTTCCCCCGTGGACTTTTGAGGACTTAGGGCTGCTGGAGGAAAAGCAGGTATGTGGAGTAGATAAGGGGATAGTTAATAAATATATAACAGAAAACTACAGAAATGACAGGATTATTTTTACAGATGCATCTAAAAGAGCAGATAAAAGAGTGGGAGTGACTCATGTGGTTCCTGAGCTGGGTTTGGCTGTAGGAAATAGGCTAAGTGATGATTTGGCAGTATACGGCAGAGCTTGTAGCTATATGGCTTGCCCTGTTATGGGTAAAGTAATGGGGGGAATAGACAATCTGTCATAGCTTCTGATTCCAGTTCTGCTATTTTAAGTATCAAGAATTCCCATTCAGGGTCCAGGAAAGACATTCTGCTTGAAGTATTGCAGTTAGCGAGTGGGTTGCAAAAGGCGGGTAAAATGTTTTCCTTCTTATGCGTTCCAGCACACATAGGGGTGGAGGGGAATGAGCTGGCTGATGTATGGGCCAAAAGAGCAGCAGATAAAGATATCATTGATGTTGACATAAAACACAGTAAAGCAGAAGTTAAAAGTATTATTAAAACAAGAACTGTTGAAATATGGCAGCGCTGTTGGGAAAATGAATCAAGTGGGAGACATCTTTTTAACTTACAGTCTAAAGTAGGCCTAAATAAAAATGCAGGGTCAGGTAGAACTAGACATGAAGAAGGGGTGTTGTCCAGGTTGAGGATTGGGCACACCAGACTTAACAGTACATTATTTTTAATGAAAAAGCATGGTGATGGTATCTGTGAGTATTGTCTTGGAAATAACTCAGAAACTGTAGAGCATGTATTGTTTTATTGTCAGAAACATAAGAATGAGAGGGAAAGGTTTATTGAGCAAGTAGAAGCCAATGAAATTATATTTAATTATAGAAATATTTTACATAGAAGTTCTGATAAGATGTGTCAAATTTTGTTTTCTTTTTTAAAGAGTACAGGGCTTTTAAAAAGAATTTAAAAGTTTAGAGATAATATAAGTGGTGGGTATACTCTAGTCCAGAGGTGGCAGTAATACAACAACAAGTTGTCAACCGCCAGGAAAAATGGAAGAAGAAGAAGACCATTGAGTTACATTCAAACCGTTGTCCTAAAATAACTCGATTTGAAGCTGATCAGTCAAACGGGACTCGTTTTTATGTTATGTGTAATAAAGTAATGTTTACTTCAGATGTTATCTGCAGTGTTTACGGTCTTTTGGGACAGGATAAGCGATATATTTAAATCGTGTAGGTGGGTGTGTCTGCTGCGCACTGACGACACAGGTAACGTAACTGATCAAACACAAAAATGGCTTATTTCTTTACAAACAAAATTATTCAGGAATTATTAAACGAACGTATTAGTATCAGAAATTGATTTTAATATATTACAATGAATAATATAATTATGTTGTTAATATTGCTCTATAATGAAATAAAACAATTTAATTTACTATCTGGGAAATAAAAGCTTTGTATTTATTTCTTAAATCCGTACTGTATATAGTCAGTTATTTCTCTGAATAAATTCGGATTTCAGAACGAACACTTTGTAGTTTGTTGTGTTGAGGTCGTGTCAGTCTGGTGTTTATCATGTTCATGATGCTCACTCCTGTAATGAACGTAACGTAGCTTTTTAATAAGTCGGGGAAATTCCCAACATTTAAAAAAATAACCTTTAACATGCCTAGGGTGTTCGCATTGTAATAATGTACAGTGATACTTCATATTTATAAACACTGACTTGTTAGGTGATGTTTTCTCATTAAAATCATACAAATTCCTATTAATTCAATGGAACGTTTTCGCACACTTGGGATTACCAATATGGCGGCGCGGCAGCTTCACTTTAATGATGTCATGAGCAATCCAGTTCTATATTATAGATCAGTGGTTTAGATTAAGCCTGGATCAGGCCATGGCTCAATTAGTCTTGCCTGTGAAACCGGAGGATAGCGTCTTTACACCTTTTGCTTATATATTGCTGACTTTACACCTTAGATTTAATAGATTATTAACTCCAAAATCAATACCACTGTATGAAAATAACTTGTACTCTTAAATTTAAATAATTATTTCCTGAAATCATATACCTGGGTTCCGCCCGCCATTTCGCTCAGATTTCATGACTGAAGAAGAAGAATGCTATCAAGGTATGGCACGGCCAGGACCGCAGCATCTTGTTCCCTATTCAGGGAACCATGGTTACATACGTAAACGATATGTTACGTCCCCCAGCTCTGTTTGATCCTAATTGTAAGATGCTCATGCCTAAAGAAGGGGAGTGGCAATACTGAGAGCGTCCTCTGTAGCTGTGTCCAAATTCAGGGTCTACATCCTTCGGAGGACGCATTTGAAGGATGTTACGTCACAGCGCCGCGACGAAGGCTGTCCAAATTCGTAGGATCCTTCAAATGCGGCCCACAAATGCGTCCTCCTTTTCCCCGAATTCGAAGGATGGGTGTGATGGATCCTTTCGCGTCCTACCTATCCCATAATTCTTTTCGGCAGGACGAAGCGAGCGGTAGCGGAGTGGGGGAGGAGTATTATTTTCGATGTTTTTTAAAAACTGGCTTTTTCAAAAATATATATTTTCAGTGGTTTTCTAGTTAGGCATTTTGTTTTAGCATTAAGCATTTTTTTTTTTACATGTGTACGTGTATATGTAAAAAAAAAAATGTTTACTTTCGTAAACTAGCTTCTTCCTTACTGCCTGTGTGAATATCCCCTTACACACAGCTTATTTGTTAGTGATTGAAGCTGTTTAACGCTTCTAAGGACGAAAGAGCAGACAGAAGTGTTTATAAAGCTCCGGGGAGAGAACGATGAGCTCTTCACCCGCGTCTTGCTTAGCGCTATCACGGTTGCTAGGCGACAGGATATGAGCAACGGTTAAGGGAGGGAACTGAAAGAAGGGTAGGCTGTCCAAATTCACAAACACCGACTTCCGGTTTTTGCGGTCGTCGGAGGACCCATCCTCCTTCAACCGGGTAGGAAGGATCCTAAGGAGGATGCAGACCCTGAATTTGGACACAGCTTGTGTTCCTCATGATGCGCTGGGGAAAAGGAACACCTGTGTGGCATTAGTAATTAGAGGGAAGCATTATAAATGTATGATGTGTTTGTTGTTGCGGGAGGGTTGTTTGGGTTGTTGCTGCTGAGTTCCTTGCCAAAGCTGCCGTGCCGGGACGTGGGTTTAGGATTGTTGTGCGACCCGTGCGAATCGATCGGGAGGGATATTTTGCTGGGGTTTTCCCCGTTTACGTTTGGCGGCCGCCTTTGAGTTCACGGAACGCGGAACCCACGTCCGGTAGCGGGTAAGAAAGCCAGCAGTACATGTTGTTTTTATTATTGTGTTGGATGTTAATGTCTGTTCCTGCTGTGTTTGCCGGGGAGGCCCTTATGTATGTATGAACCTAATGGTCCCCCGGCGCTATTTGTGTGTAGAGTGAGTGCGTGTGTAAGGGGGTGGGCAGGTTATCCTTTCCCATACGCCTCCTATACAGTTGACGACAGCTTGATATTTAGTACGAGTATGATTGACGGTTTGTGGTGATTAATATTTGATATACATTTATTGGTGTGGTGTTTATGACTATTTGGTTTTGCAGTGTAATGAACTTATGTGTGAGAGGTGATCACGTGAATATATTTAATGCATGTATTGACTAACTACTGAAATCTTGTGCTGAGTATATCCTGTTATATCCTTACTTTATTATGCTGGAAGTTAACATCTTTGAAATCATTCATTGCTTCTTAATTAAATTTAACCTGTTATGACTGCATTAACCTGCTGCCCCTGGGTTTTAATATTATGATTGTAAAATAATCAAACTATTAGTCAAGGAGTTTTGGGTATTTGAGTGTTTTCTTGTATATTATCCCACTTAAAGTATTTAGTCCAATAGAGAACCTGTAAACCCTGGGTAGAGAGAGTTTGTGGGGGTTACATAATCATGTGTTTGAACGCAGTGTCCCTTCTCTTAATTACAGATGATCCACACCTGTGCGGAGCCCTATAAAGAGCTGCTGAAACCACACCTGAGTGCGTACACAGAGAGCTGGAGAACGGAGCCGATGCACTGCCGTGCTGTTTAACTTTATAGGGATTGCTGTCCACCCAGTTGTAGAAAACGTTCCGCTTTTGTAGTTGTTTTTTTTTGTGTTCCCATATCTTCCATTTTTCTATTAAACAAGCATACCCCTACCTTTGACACAAGCTGATCTGTGTGCGTCTCTCCTTGATGTTAAGGGTGGTGTCCGTGCGCCCGTAACATTAGTGGAGGCTCGTCCGGGATTAATAATTTGATTAAGTCGGACTTTAGTGTTTAGAGTGAATTGCGGAACTTTTGAAAGGGTACAACATTTTGGTGAGTATTCTGGTAGGCAACTATGGTTGTCTGTCCTTTTGTTTAGTCGACTGTTTATTTTTTTTATTTTGGTGGATATCTCAGGAGGGGGCACGTGAGAGGCCTCGAGCGGAGTAAGCAACTGAAGATTGCGTAGGTATTTAGGATTTTTGTTTTGTTTTTGTGTGTATAGTTAGAGAAGTTGGACAACATTTTTGCTTATCAGAATACCTTTTAGTTTAGTTGTATAGCTTGTAGTATATTGTGGCATATTGCCTATTTAGTGAGCGCTGGTACTTTGGAGGTACTAGTGTATTAGTTAAATTTTATGGGTGGACAAAAATTTGTGGTCTTTGTAGCCTACACTGTGCTTTTCGTTTGACCACTTTAGATATTTGCTACTTTGTAGCCTGATCACAGTTAAACTGCTTAGGTGAGTGCTCCTATATGTATTTGTGTGTGTAAAAAAAAATATTTATAATTTTCTTTGTGATCTTGTTGCATTGAGTTTTTTTTCTTTTTGCGCTTAAAATGGAAACCGAGGAAGAATTTGTTAAGGAACCCTCTACTGAGTTATTTTTAAGACTTTCGAAAGAGCAGTTGCTAAACTTAGCTGCAACTTATGAGGTTGAGATCATGTCTGCTGAGAAACGCACCAAAGATACAATCAGGGCCGTCTTACAAGCTGCTTTGATTAATAAGGGCATTCTGCCTGTAGAAAAACAATCTCCCGTGTCTACGGAGACATTACAGCTGCAGGTTCGGTTGAGGGAGTTAAGCATCAAAGAGAAGGAAATGGAGTATGATCGTGAGCGAATGCAAGCACAGGTCCATGAGCATGAACTTGAACATCGATTGGCATTGAGAAAGTTAGAAATCGAGGCCCAGAGGGAAGGTGTCACTCCTTCTGATCCTCATTCATTTGATGTCACGCGCCACATCCGTCTTGTGCCACCTTTTGTGGAAAGATGTGGAAAAATATTTTCCACACTTTGAGCGTGTCGCTACCAATTTAAACTGTCCGAAAACGGCGTGGGCATTCCTCCTGCAATGCGTGTTAGTAGGAAAAGCGCAGGAGGTTTACTCCTCACTAACAGTAGAGCAGAGTGGTGACTGATGTAGTGAAAGCGTCAGTTCTGAGGTGCTATCAGCTGATCCCTGAAGCATACAGACAGAAGTTTAGGAACTTAAAAAAAAATGGAGCGTCAAACTTTTGTTGAATTTGGTCGAGATAAAGCAGCTCTCTTTGATCGTTGGTACTCGGCACAACAGGTTGATAGTCAGGAGAAATTGCGTGAACTAATTCTTCTAGAAGAATTTAAGAACTGTCTGCCAACCACAGTGGCCACCTATCTAGCTGAGCAGAAGGCCGAGTCAATTTCTGAAGCTGCTATCCTTGCTGACGAATACGTTCTAACGCATAACATTAGCAGAGACCATTTTCGCTTAAGAATTAATCCCTCTATGACCTCTGATGCAGACAGGAAACAGAGTGCAATAAAACAAGATGACCGACACTGTTTCATTGTAAAAAGCCCGGGCATATCGTCGCAGAATTCTTAATATTAAAAAAAAAATAGTCCACGAAACCAATGGGACTCGTTAGTTCTGCGAAGAAAGTATCACCTATCCTTCGTACAGGGTTAAAATCAGAGAAAGCCCAGTCCATGTACGATCCCTTTCTGACGAATGGGACCGTATCAGTGCCGGGTGAGGAAGCTGTTGCTGTGCGCATCTTGCGAGATACGGGTGCTGCACAGTCCTTCCTCCTTCGCAGTTTGTTGCCATTGTCCAAAAAGACTGCAACTGGTAGTAGTGTTCTTGTTCGAGGAATTGAGATGGGTTTTCTTGATGTTCCCTTACATTATGTGCATCTCGAGTCAGATTTGGTGTCTGGTGATGTGGTTGTTGGTGTGCAAGACTTCTTGCCAATCCCCGGTGTCACGTTCCTCCTTGGCAATGACCTAGCCGGTGGGAACGTGTGGAATCGGGGTGAAGTCCCACCAGAGGTTGTGTCAGTGCCGCTCAGTCAAGGGTGCCCTGATGAGTGCTCCCTAAAATTCCCTGACGTTTTTCCCACTAGTGTCGTCACTAGGTCGCAGACTCGAAGGTTGAGGGATTCCGTACCTCCTAAGGATGTAGACCTAAGTGACAGTTTTGTCGCTCACCCCGCAGAGTGTGAGAGGTTATTCGAACCCCCTTCCACTCCATGCCACGGTAGTCCTGTACCTGTGGCGAACGGTGTAAAAGAAAGAAAAACAAAAGAGCCAGATGTTTTGCTGTCCTTAGAGAAACTTATTAATGCTCAACAAAAGACCCCTCTCTTGTTTCATGTTTTAAGGCAGTTCAATCTGTTTCAGACCATGTCAGCGAGAGCCCTGCTTATTTCATCAGAGACGGTTTGCTTATGCGGACGTGGAGACCTCAGAAAAGAAATGAGTGGAATGACATTGAGCAAATCGTTATGCCGGCTGAAAATAGAGTGTCGCACATGATGGTGTTTCTGGTCATTTAGGTGTGACTAAAACATTCAACCGCATTCTTCGTCATTTTCTTTGGCCTGGGCTGAAGCGTGATGTGCGGCAGTATTGTAAAACGTGCCATGTCTGCCAGGTTAGTGGTAAACCAAACCAGATAATTCCACCTGCACCGTTATACCCCATACCTGCCGTGAGTGAGCCTTTTGAGAGGGTAATCATTGACTGTGTTGGTCCTCTTCCACGGTCGAAAAGTGGATATCAGTATCTATTAACAATTATGTGTACTGCTACTCGTTTCCCGGAGGCGGTGCCTCTGAGAAAAATCACTGCTAAAATCGTGACCAGGGCTCTATTAAAGTTCTTTGCTTTTGTGGGACTACCGAAAGTCATTCAAACTGACCAAGGAACAAATTTTACTTCGCGTGTCTTCTCCCAGGTCATGAAATCGCTCCAGATTAAGCACCGAATTTCTAGCGCATACCATCCGGAGAGTCAAGGCGCTCTCGAACGTTACCATCAGACACTAAAATCGATGCTGCGTGCATATTGCTTGGAGACGGGTACAAACTGGGAGGAGGCGATTCCTTGGATGCTGATGGCCTATAGAGAAGTAGTACAAGAGTCAATTGGTTTCAGCCCTGCGGAGCTAGTGTTTGCACGACATTCGCACACCTTTGAGCGTCCTTAAAGATAAGTGGATGAGCAAGCCTACTTCTCGTAGTGCACTACAGTTTATAAGCGACGTTCGCACCCGCCTACACCGAGCTCGTGAACTAGCTAGAGAGAACTTAGAAAAGACCCAAACTGGCATGAAAACTTGGTATGATCGAAAGGCAAGAGCCCGTTCATTTAAACCTGGAGACCAAGTGTTGGTTCTCTTACCCGTGTCCGGTTCTGCCTTCCAGGCACGATTCAGTGGACCATATACCATTGAAAAGAAAATATCTGATTTGAATTACGTAATTTCAACCCCCGACAAGCAAAGACATTCTCGCATCTGTCATGTAAATATGCTTAAACCATACTATACGCACAAAGATGTTAAGACTGACTTGTGTAACCTTATCGTACATGGTCTTGAGTCCTCTGTGTTGCCTTCACTTGTAGATGATGTGGAGACCCCTCCATCGAGATGTGTGATTGAAGGTCGACTTAAAAACTCTGCTATGCTGTCGGTCATTGCAAATTAGGGATGGGCATGATTAATCGACGATCGATAATTGATCGTTAAGATTTTCCTCGATCATGTTAATTTGTTATCGATTAATCTAAAGCATTTTTTTAATCTAATGCAGGTTGCGTTGCGTAGTGCGAGTCTTCAAGCAATTAAATGAATTTCACTGTGTGGCAGCAATTAAATATTTTACCACCATGGGGCAATATTTGACACCCTACTCGGTTATCTGTGATCTTCCGTTTTGATTTCAAAGAATAATCATGAAGATGTCACGGCGAAGTGTGGCGTGGGACCATTTTGATTTAAAAAGCGAACTAGTTAACTGCAAACATTGCGATGCCGTGTTTAAGTACAACACGGCCACGACTCAAATGATGTACCTATGCATCCCGGCAAATTTTCATGAGGCTTTAACCCTTTCGAGTCGATTAACGCATATATGCGTTTTGAGTCATTTTCTCCTGATAACCCCTGATAAATTACACTCTCATTTTTAATCGTACAGATAAGAGCAATACATCAATCGAATCTGTAAAGGGTCTAGTTTTTTTTGGATACAGACATAATAACAAAAAACCTTTGTGCACTTATAAAATAAAGATAACAAACAAGGTGCGCTGTCTACAGTCTTTGTCTCCGCTGATCGTCATGTACAAACATTTCATTAAAATGAACCGTAACTCCGTGAATACTCAACGAAGAGACATGAGAGAGATATCTATAGAAAGCCTGGAATGTCTACTTTTAAACTAAAAAAGTGCTTCCGAAAAACAAATATTCTGAGATAAAGTAATCCATATGAAAACAACGCAATGTCTGTTTTTCATATCTTCCTTCATTATATTTAATGTGACGACGCCCCCGCGCAGAACGCGCTATTCAGATTCAAACTGAAGCGCGCGGCTTGAATACGCCCACACAGAAGAAAAGGCAGCGTTTTTATTTTATTTTACTGTTTGCTTCGCGATGAGAGGACTAAGACATAATCCACCCCAAAAAGATGTGATGTGGTTGATGATTTGAGAAATGGATTTCCTCAGAAAAAAGAATGAAGCACTTTATTCAGACTCAAAACGCATATATGCGTTAATCGACTAGAAAGGGTTAAGAACGCCTGCTAGCAGCTGCAGGTTCCGCTGCTTTAGAGCACTGCATATGCACGCGGATATATGTTCGGTTTGCCTGAACGTAGTTTAACTGTCTGCCACAAGTTGATCTTTTAATAAAGGTCTCACCGAGGAAAAACACGCTGTATTTTTGTATTCATTGCATTTTTTTATTATAAAAATTAAATAATTAATTATATTATAAAAATATTAATGATTAATCGATAGTCGATCGTTAATTCTCCCGACGATCGACTAAGAAAATTTAATCGAATGCCCATCCCTATTGCAAATCGATTACCACATTTAACTCCCTCTCAAATCGCTGAAATATTATCTGTGATGGATGATTTTCCTAAGTTATTCGGAGATGTTCCGACTGTAACAACAGTTTTGGAACATGACATAGATGTGGGTGATAAAAGCCCGATTAAACAACACCCATATAGGGTAAATCCAGAAAAGCATTCTATTCTGCAACGAGAGGTTGAGTATATGACAAGGAATAATATTGCTGAACCTAGCTCTAGCCCTTGGAGCTCCCCGTGCCTTTTAGTTGGAAAACCTGATGGCACTTACAGGTTTTGTACCGAGTACAAACGTGTTAATCCCATCACTCTACCAGACTGCTATCCATTACCGCGGATGGATGTCTTTGTGGACCGGGTTGGCTCGGCCACCTTTGTCACTAAAATTGACCTCCTAAAAAGTTACTGGCAAGTGCCCCTTACACCAAGGGCAAAACAAATATCAGCTTTCGTGACCCCGGATTCATTTATGCATTATAAAGTTATGGCCTGCGTAATGCGCCTGCCACATTCCAGCGATTAGTAAATCTTGTTTTAGCTGGGATGGAAAACTGTGAGGCATATTTGGACAATATAGTCCTTTATAGTACACACTGGTCTGAGCACATAACACAACTTCGAGAGCTTTTCCGTAGGTTGTCTAATGCAAAGCTCACAATTAATCTTGCAAAATGTGAGTTCGGAAAAGCCACTGTCACTTACTTGGGGAGGATAGTTGGCAGGGGACGTGTTTTACCAGTGATGGCAAAAGTGGCCGCTATTCAGGAGTTCCCTGTGCCCTGTGATCGGCGTGCGCTACGCCAATTCTTAGGAATGGTAGGCTACTATCGCAGTTTTTGCAAGAACTTTTCAACTGTGGTTTGTCCCCTCACTAACTTATTGAGCCCCAAGCCTAAATTTGAGTGGACTGAGTCTTGTAACAAAGCCTTTGAAAACGTCAAAGCTCTCTTGCTGACTAGTCCCGTGCTGGCTGCGCCAGACTTTAACAGACCATTTCAGCTTGCTGTGGACGCGAGCAATGTAGGTGCCGGTGCCGTACTTTTACAGTCAGGGGTAGACGATGTAAACCATCCTGTGAGTTTCTTTTCTAAGAAATGTAATTCTGCCCAGCGAAAGTACTCCACTACTGAGCAAGAGACCTTGGCTTTAGTTCTAGCTATTCAACACTTAGAAGTGTATTTAGGTTCTACGGTACATCCAATTAAGGTCTATACTGACCATGATCCACTCAAATTCCTCAATCGCATGTACAACTCGAACCGAAGGTTAATGCGCTGGAGTCTCCTGCTTCAACCATTTTACCTCCAAATTGTGCATGTCCGGGGATAGACAATGTTATTGCAGATGCGTTATCTAGGGTAGATGCTTAATCATGTTTTTTTTTGTTTTGTTCCTCTCGTCTTAGAGGAAAAGGAGGATACGTTTGAAAAATTAAATTGCATGACGTCTAGGTTATGGTTAGTAATAAAACAATACTATATATATAGTAGCTGCCATGTTTCTTTTTTTGAGGAGGGAATTTGTTTTAACTGTTTGTTTGGCTTGCTGATCTAAGGTAAGTCATTTGCATCGCGTATATTCATAAGTAAAATGAGTATTTGTCGTGTCCAGAGTATGGTGACAGGTCACCATTTTGGGGTGGGGGTGTTACGTCCCCCAGCTCTGTTTGATCCTAATCATGTGTTTGAACGCAGTGTCCCTTCTCTTAATTACAGATGATCCACACCTGTGCGGAGCCCTATAAAGAGCTGCTGAAACCACACCTGAGTGCGTACACAGAGAGCTGGAGAACAGAGCCGATGCACTGCCGTGCTGTTTAACTTTATAGGGATTGCTGTCCACCCAGTTGTAGAAAACGTTCCACTTTTGTAGTTGTTTTTTTGTTACCATATCTTTCATTTTTCTATTAAACAAGCATACCCCTACCTTTGACACAAGCTGATCTGTGTGCGTCTCTCCTTGATGTTAAGGGTGGTGTCCGTGCGCCCGTAACACCTATCATAGCTCACTTCGATGCTGCGGTGACGTCACCACGTATGGGAATGCTATACCAAAACGCCTGACGTACCTGATAACTGGGATCCGAGGAAGCATCTGCTCAAGCGGAGAGAACCCGGGAGCCAGGAGCCATCCTCACATCCAGACTGTAGGACTTGATAAAAGTGCTCGGTGAGGACCATCCTGCCACAGCAGAGCTATCATCCACAGAAGGTCCACTGAGAAAAGCTCGAGAAGAAGCCACAGCTCTAGTGGAATGAGCTTTAACTCCTAAGGGCGAATCGAGTCCATGCGCCTCATAGGCTAAAGATATTGCCTCCACCAGCCAATGGGACATGCGCTGTTTTGTAACCGCATGGCCTTTACTCTTATGTCCAAAACAGACAAACAGCTGGTCAGACTCACGCCATGGGGCTGTACGATCCACATAAGCCTTTAAAGCTCTACCAGGGCAAAGACTTAGATCTCCTGACCCCGTCTCAGCAGGGGGTAAAGCTTCCAGGACCACTTGCTGAAAGCGAAAGGGGTTAGATGCGACCTTAGGAACATAATTAGGCCTCGGCCGCAACCGCACCTTTACAGAGCCCGGAGCAAATTCCATGCACAAGGGTGAAACAGAAAGAGCCTGTAAATCCCCAACTCTCTTGAGGGAGGATAAAGCCATAAGAAGTGTCTTCAGTGTCAGGATTTTATCCGGAACAGTTTCCAAGGGCTCAAACGGATGCCCTGATAAACCTTCCAACACAATGGATAAATCCCATGAAGGAACTCGCAAAGGGCGGAAAGGCCTCAGCCGTCGCGCACCCTGTATGAAACGAGAAACCAGTGGATGACGTCCCACTGAGGCACCATCTATGTATTTGTGGTAAGCTGAAATGGCTGCCACGTAAACTTTTAGAGTGGCTGGTGTCACTCCATCAGAAAAACGGTCCAGAAGGAACTCCAGTACTAAAGCCACTGGGCAGTAAACTGGATCCACATTACGATTTCCACACCAGGCTGTAAACCGTCTCCACTTGAAAGCATATAAGCGTCTCGTAGAAGCTGCTCTAGAATTCAGTAAAGTCTCAGTAGTTTCAATGGAAAGACCAGGACATACTAACGCACTCCGCTCAGAGGCCACGCCCACAGTTTCCACAGATCTGACCTCGGTAGCCAAATCAGTCCCTGTGCTTGTGATAATAAATCCTGTCTGAGGGGAATCTCCCATGGAGAGCACGCTAATAGACTGATCGGGTCTGCAAACCATGGCTGCTTGTGCCATCGCGGAGCCACCAACAGCAGCTGTTCCACTCTGTCCAGCCGTATTCTGGATAATACCACTGGGATCAAACGAATCGGGGGGAAAGCATACAAACTGGTCCAGGGCCAGCTGTGAGCTAACGCATCCACGCCCAGGGGCGATGGGGGGCATAGGGAGAACCATAGTGGGCAATGAGTAGTCATGTTCGACGCGAATAAATCCACTTTCGCTTTGCCCGAAAATCCACAATAAAAAATTCACCGTCTGGGGGTGTAATCTCCATTCCCCTTGTTCCAGAGCCTGTCTGGATAGCAAATCCGCTCCGAAATTCAATCGTCCGGGAACATGAACAGCCCGGATCGACAGAAATTTGTCCTGAGACCAAAGAAGAACATGTCCCGCCAGCCTGCACAGGGGGCGAGAGCATAATCCTCCCTGATGATTCAGGTATGACACAACCACTGTGTTGTCTGATCTGAGCAGCACATGATGGACGATCAGCAGATTCGCAAAATACTGGAGAGCCAGAAAAACTGCCAGTAATTCCAACCTGTTTATGTGCCAGCTGCGTTGAGCCGCTGTCCACACTTCGTGGGCTGGGCGCCCTTGACAAACAGCTCCCCAACTGGTCAGAGACGTGTCCGTCGTGACAGTCTCTCGGAAAGCACAAATTCCCAGCCGAACCCCTGTCAGGAGAAATTCGGTCAACATCCATAGTTTTAGCGACATCACACACCGCCGTGTCACCGAAATCGTTTGATGTGGAAGACAACGGGGTGAAATATTCCGCCTTTTCGTCCACCACTGAAAAGAGCGCATGTGAAGTAATCCCAGACGAATCACGGGGGATGCCGCTGCCATTAGACCTAAAAGCCTGAGGCACAATCTCACTGTCACCGTGTGACACGCTTTGAAGCGCCACACGCATGACGCAATCGACTGAGCGTGCGGGAGAGAAAGCTTCGCTGTCATCGCGCGAGAATCCAAATCTATTCCCAGAAAGGTTATCCGTTGAGAGGGGATTAAAACACTTTTCTGGAAATTCGTGCGTAAACCCAGGCTGTTTAAATGATTCAGCGCAAGATCCCAATGAGAGTGTGCTTGAGTCTGCGATTGCGCTAGCACCAGCCAATCGTCCAAGTAATACAAAACACGAACACCCTGGAGCCCCAACGAGGCCAGAGCTGCGTCCATGCATTTTGAGAAAGTACAGGGCGCTAAAGCCAAGCCAAAGGGAAGAATGCGGTACTGATACGTTTTGCCCTCTAAAGCGAATCTGAGGAACTTCCTGTGTCTCTTGACGATCTGAATATGAAAATACGCAACCTTTGCAGATCGATCGTAATAAACCAATCGTTTGGTTGGATCTGAGACAGAATAGACTTTAACGTCAACATCTTGAATCTTGAACAGCCTCTCCGAACAAACCATCCTTGAAAACAGGGGCATCCATGAGGAAAGATTTGTCCATTTCCTTGATATTGGTGAGATTAAGCCAGAGGTAGCGCTCAACCGAAATCAAACCGGCCATGAAACGGCCCACTGCACGAGCGGTATGCTTGGTAGCACGTAGCGCCAAATCCGTTGCACTACGCAGTTCTTTTACTGCCTCTGGCGTGATGCCCTCCCCTTCGTCAAGTTCCTTCAATAGCTCCGCTTGGTAGGCTTGAAGGACCGCCATAGAGTGGAGCGAAGCAGCCGCCTGACCAGCAGCCAGGTAGGATTTACCCACCAGGCTAGACGTGACTTGACATGCCTTCGAAGGAAGAAGGGGGCGAGACTTCCATGCCGCGGCCGAATTAGGTGTGAGGTGTTCGGCGAGAGTCTCTTCCACCGGGGGCATCGTTGTGTAGCCATTGTTCGCCATATCAGAAATGGTGGCGAAATCCGCAGCCGCAGCGTTAGTAATCCGCGCCGAAAACGGCTGTTTCCAGGATCTCGAAACCTCCTGGTGGAGGTCCAGGAAAAAAGGTAAAGGCCTCCGGGGCTGTGTAGGTGTCCAACTAGTTAAAAAACGGTCGTCCAGCTTAGAAGAAGGTTGGGCCTCGGCCTTCTCAACCTCCCAGTCCAGCCCCAATTTACCCACCGCACGAGAAACCACGTCCAACAGCTCACTGTAGGAGGGGGAAACACGCCTCTCCTGTCCGATAGGAGGGAGAGGGCTAGTGTCGGCCGCGAAGTCCTCAGACCCCGAGGCCGCAGTGGATAGAACGTCGTCATCATAGCGTCCACAACCGAAGGAGATGGCGACGCATGCCTCCGTTGTGGGCTGTAAATCCTCATTAGAGAAGACGACAGGCTCAATAAAACTTTTATTCTGCAGCAGGGTAGGGGAGAGCGAGCGATGTGGAGAATATTCCAGCGCTGCGCTGTCCACGAAATCCATGTCGCACGTGTCACCCCAAGCTATCGCCTCGTGCGGTGCTTTGGCAGTCGCAGAGGTGACATGACGGGGGTTAGACTCGAGGGCGACATCGGAAAATAGTTCCACCCTAGAGCGCAGTACTCTGAGACGCAGGCCATCACAATGGGGACAGGAAGAAAGGCCGCTAAGCGCCGCCTGTGCATGATGCAAATCAAGACATACTATGCACCTGTCATGAGTGTCACCCGCTGTGATGTACCTGGTACATGGCTCCTTGCATTTTCGGAAACTCATCGCGTCTGCGAAAAGGAGTTAAACACTGCTCGAAGAAAATCGCTGGAGAACGCAAGATGATTAGGGCACAGATGATTGACTTTTCCTGAAAGAATGAAATCTGAGCGAAATGGCGCGCGGCACCCAGGTATATGATGCTTATTGGTGCAATACCGCCCTCTTCGGTTCCGGAGTGTGGATCAGATAATGTTTTCCTACTAAACGTACACATCACTCACATTGTTCCCTACATACACTAGCGTACTCTTCAAATACAGTTTCTCCAAACTTGTTTATTATTTTAGGTAGTCATTATCACGATAATCCATGTCCAAGAGTCAATTTCCTCGGATGAGATGGTTTTTATTCGTTCCTTATTTAACACAATGCTATAAACACACACTGACCTCATCAAGCTTTTATTTTGACACTTCCGAAATTTTGAATTAGCATATTAGCTAAATATTTAGTTTCAACCGAAACCTTTAGATTCAGCATTTAAATTTAGATTTAGATTTAACATTTATATTTATATTTAACATTTAGATTGAATATTTAACATTTAGATTTAACATTTAGATTTTATATTTACATTTACATTAACATTTAGATTTAGCTTTAGCTTTAGCATTTAGATTTAACATTTAACATTTATTTGTAACATTTAATATTTATATTTAACTATTTAAAATATCTCTAAGTTGACAAATATTGTTGTAAATGTGCTAAAAAGTGACCGTCAAAAACTAATACCAGTTTTTTAAACATTTGAAGCTAAATGTGACAAAATGTTGCTGTTATTTTCAGCATGAGCAGCTTTACAAAAGGCACCTGATATACATTATGAAGTGCAAAATACAACAACAGAGACCTTCAATTAATCAATACTTGGAATGATTTTTTAAAAATGCATTTCTGGAACTAATGCAAAAATTGTAACATTGTAAACTTCACTATACATTCAATGAATGGAACTTTCATTAATCCTACATCCTTTTAACAACTTCAGTGAACACATCCAAGACAGATGAAGTCATTCATAAGTCCGTTGAGCTCTCCGCAGGACTCCTGATACCACCTTTGGCAGTGGCAGCAAGCCACCCATTCCTCATTGGCCGTTGGGTCACTTGCATCCACATAGACCCCTTGCAACCAGTATAGGGGTCACTTCCCTGAACTGTTTGCAGGGGAGGAACGGCAGCTTTTGGGGGGCAGACACCAGCAGGTTTGGGCACTTTGGTTGTTTTTGGTTTCCTTTTGTCTGCTTTGGCCTGCTTTAATTTTGGTTTGTGTCCTTCAGTCACCTCCTGCTCAAATTCTTCAATAGCCCCTGCCATTCTCTCTTAACTCCACTAGTTTAGTTTTCTTCCTTTCCTACTTTGCTGTCTTTTCCTTTTCTATATTGCCCTGTCACTCCTTTTCTCTCTCTCTCTCTCTCTCTCTCTCTCTCTCTCTCGCTGTCCCTCTCCTCTCTGCATGGGTGCCATCTTGTGTATATTGAAATTTTTTTATATTCAGACACATTATTATTATTATTATTATTATTATTATTACGTAGACATTCGTTTTGACGTTCGATCGGTCGTTCAATTTTGGCACGGTGTACGTGCCATACTGGAGTGTGTCTCCGCATCCTCAAGCTACATCGTCTGAATAAAGCATCGGGAGTTTTGGGGTCAGATCCTGCAGAAGACCAGGTTCCTGTCCTTTAAATTGTTAAATATTAGAATGATCCCATTCTATATCGTCGCCACCAAAGTTTTCTAAGTCCTTCAGAAGTGTTCACGGCCATGGTAAGAAAAGGCATAACAGACACAAAATCTGAGTATACCTTCACTTCAAAACAACAAGTTATCTGAGGTAAGCATATGATCAGGAAATAGTGGACATTTAAGGAATAATATTGGCTGTGGAACTGTTCAACTTTCAGTAAAGGACAAACTAAACTCCGTAACCTGGGCCGACAGAGGTCCCCCACCATTCGATACCGATTTAACTCTGTATCATCTGCAGTGTTGGGAGTAACGGCGTTTAAGTATAACGGCGTTACTAACGGAGTTAAATTTTCAGTAACGGAGTAATCTAATTAATTACTTTTCCCATTATTGCAACGCCGTTATCTTTACTGATAATGTAAAGTGTCGCGTTACTACATTTTGGTTGAATAAAGCGCGAGGTGTCATGCTTTGGCTAGTGACTGCACATCAGCTGCCTGACACCGTTGCAAAAAAAAGATAATGATTGGCTGGGTGGGCGGTGCCCTGCTCACGCCCCTCACTGCACGCTCTGATAACCACTAAGCACAAGACGGCATCAGTGATAATGGCTTTCTCGAACTGGAAGTACCAGGAATTAAAGGCAAGGCAAGAATGTTTCTGTAACATGCATGGTATGTCCAGGAAAAAATACTGCCTCAAGCAACTCAAATCTTATGAACCACCTCATCAACACATGCTAACATGTTACTGTACTGAATATTTAATGCTGTGTTCACACCAGACGCGACTTGCGCGAATAAATCTAGTTTTAAAAGTATTTCATGCGAGAATGTATTATATTGTTGTAAAATTGTTGTAAATTGCTATAAACTCGAATATGCGGTGTATTTATAAAGACTAGTAACTTTAGGCTTAATATAAATTTACAGAGATTTGCACTAATGGCCAGGTTTCCCTTTGTTTCTTTTTACCCAAGTTTAAATTTGTTTGTCTTTATTTTGCACTTGAATTTTATTTTCAATATTTATTTTGTATATGTTTTATTTCTATATCATATGGCAGGCTGCAATCTATTGAGTTCAAATAAATACAACATTTTCTAAAATACTTAAAAATAGTGTTTTTATTCTTCAATCAGTTAATATAA
>NC_039258.1:4772805-4847805 GCF_003368295.1 Carassius auratus | reverse complement strand
AAGGTTGTTGCATTAGCTACAAAACATCAGACTGAGTAGAAATAAGTGATGCTGGGAACAAATCAGAGTTCAGTGTGACTTTTTATGACTTTATGAGTTCTCCTCAAGTGTCAGTATTACATTTTGCTTTCTTTTTGAAGTATCTATCATTTGAAACCTAACAAACATGTTTTTATGAAGTAGTTTGTTTGAAAAGCTTGCTTGTGTTTCTTTAAAAAAAATTGCACTTGGTTTTATATTTTGTGTTATTTTTTTTGTCCAAATATTTTGGAGGCCTTTGAATAATGTACAGCAATCTGTACCTGTCCAAACATTTTTTATACTGCTGATATAATATTACTCTCATAAAATAACCAAGAAGGTGTTGTTTTTGGTGTTAATCTGTGAAATATTACAATATTACATATTTGATAAATGTAAGGTATTACAATAAATATGAAATATTAAAATATAAATTCTAATATCTGTATACTGTCATGATTACAGGGATGATTCTGCTTAACTGAATAAACTAACCATAACTTGTATTATGCCATAGCTAATTATTGTCATATGGACATTCATACACTCATCTCTGGTGTACAACAGAGTACTTTCTTAAATGTAACATTGAAATAAGTTGTTTTTGGAAAGATTTTTTGAAACTTATGTATTACAAAAAGTGACATAGAAATCTATGTTCTGTTGCGTGGTTCAGCTGATTCAGAGGGAGATTTTAGTTGGTTGAAAGATGATGAAGAAATCGATGAAGATCGCCATGTAGTCGAGAAAATTGATGAGTCCTCGAGTAAACTGATCTTGAAGAATGTTGAATTAGATGATGCTGGAAACTATACCTGCGTGTTTGAAAATGATCAAGGACAGAGGAAGATTACCTACCAGATCTACGTCTACCGTAAGTTCCCTTCTTCTGGTTCTTGTTCCTGAAGACTCATAATGTTCCTGAGCATATTTACTTGTGGGTTCACATAATTTGGGAATGATTCTCATTTGAAATTTTGTCCAACAATCAGAAACACCGGACTTTGGCGACACATCAGTGTACCATGAATTTCTGGTGAACCAGACAGTGGAGATTCCCTGCGAGGTGTCTGGGCAGCCTGCGGTGGAGATCCTCTGGTTTCGGAATGATAGCATTATTAATGATGACGGTAAGGAGATGGCCATGCTGCAGGTTCTTCTGCTCTTTTATGTGGTATGGGGGTCTCCTCACCTTCCTTGCTATCAGTGATGCCTGTAGATGGCAGGATGGCGATGGTGGACGATCTGGCAGGGTTAATTTTGGCAGGCATTTTTGATAAAGTCTTAGTCTTGAGATGAAAATGCTTAATAGTCTTAGTCATATTTTAGTCATTTGAGTCTGTCATAGTTTTAGTCTAGTTTTAGTCTACGAAAAGTCATTGCATTTTTGTCAACTTTTAGTCACTACTTTTAGTCAATAGTTTTAGTCAAACTGTAGTTACTTGTACCTTGATCAACATTATTGTCCAAAAGTATAGACTTAACCCAAACCCTACTCCTAAACCTAACCCTACCCATATTTTTTTTCCTAAAATCAGTGGGAAATGATAGCTGATTAACAATGGTGTAGAAGCACTTAACCCTGATTGTAAGAATTAAAAAGATATTTCCTGAAGAGTTATATCTCAAATCTTATTGCTTGATTTCGAAAAATGTAATGTCTGGTGAATGGCGCTAAAAGATTAATGCTCTATAAAGAAAATCCTACAACCTACAATTAGCTATTTAAAAAAAAGCAAAAGTGAGTTTAAGACATGCTATTTAGCTGAATCAACCATGCAATTTTAACTTGCATCTTTGAGCTCTTTTATAAAGTGTAACTTGTAACTGAGAACTGCACGTCAAAAGTTCTGGTGAGCTACTTACAGTAGCAAGTTTACAATGACAGATATGCCGGATATATAATATGGAGATGTAAACTTATTTGTTCAAGGACTTATAATGGACTGGAATCATTATTTCTGCGAGAAGTAATAAAAGCTGTTGGTGATTCTTGGAGTTTTTGGAGAGACATGTTTTTCCCAGTGAGTCTATTTTGCTAAATAATGATAAGATTTTTGGTTTTGTGGTGAACTGGCCATTTAAGAGTGTGTGTGGGCTTTTAAATGCTTAGTCTCGCGAACTTAAAGTAATACTATTGCATCTTTGACATTTCTCATGCTCTACAGTAACTTCCCTCTTCTCTTTGTACAGGACGAGGTAATCTCAGAATCCTGTCAGATAAGTCTCTGCAGATTTCAGGAATTCAGCAGGAAGACAGCGGAACCTACACGTGTGTGAGCAGGATCAAGGGACGCCCCACAGAAAGGGAGCTCCAGATCTCTGTTGATGTTAATGGTGAGGACATAGAGGAATTAATCATGTTTGTTCTTAATGTGGTCAGGCTGAATATGTCCTCTTAATATCTGCTTTACACATCCCATTCTCCAGAGCCACCAACCGTCCTGATTGACCAGGACACAAAAAGGGTTTTGGCCGGACCCGACACCACTGTGTCTATAACCTGCCGGGTCAAAGGAGTACCCCGTCCAAATATTTCATGGACACTGTATGTATATCAGTAGAAAATGCTATAATATTTCCTTCATGCCTACCTATAATCCTTAGTCTCAGTCTTTTTAATATTTGTGAATCTACTTTTGAAGTCAAATTTCTAGTTCTTACTTGTTACATGCAAATAATCCATCCTGACTACTTCTATTGCTCCATTTCAAAACATAGTGAGCTATCTACATAGGAAGCATAATAGGTATTACAGACAAGCCGCTACCTTTTTAGAGACTTTCTTTAGGCTGATTTCTAAGGCAAGGCAAATTTCATACACATAATGACAGTTTTGAATGCTTTACATAAAAGCAATGCATAATAAATAAAAATAACTTAAAAAAAGAAATGAAAATAGGAGAACTTTATTTAAAATTTATTTAAAACTAATTATAAATTGATTCTAAATACTGAAAAAATTGTTCAGTCCACTAATAAAATGAGCATGTTTGTGCTTATGGTGTTAATTTAGAACCACCCTAATGCTAAATGTTATTGAAATCAGTTGTAGACAGCAAGGCAGCTCAGTAATGTTTGGAACAGAGCCTATATGGCATGTGTTTACACATATTCTTCAGTCTTAGAGTCCATCTTGTCGTTTTGTATATTTGGAGTTTCCTTTTGTCTCTTTAGTTTTTAGTTTTCCTCCCATGAGCATATTTGTGTAGTCTTAATGAACAATAGTGGCAAACAGACTGTGCTTCTGGATCTTTCCCCTCAGCCCATCCACCTCTGACGAGTCCCGTCACAAATACAGCTCTGATAAGAGTGAGCTCACCATCTCTGCAGTGACCAGGAGGGATTTTGGAAAGTATGTTTGCAAGGCTACCAATAAGATCGGGGAAGACTCCGACACATTTACTTTAGATGTCTCAGGTAAAACAAGACTATCTTAGAAAACTTCAAATGAAGTCATGTGTCTATACTTTCTGAAAGTACGGAGGCATTGAATGTGGCAGCTGGTCTGCATCCATTTGTTTTTAGTCAATATACAGTAACAAACATTAACATGAATCAAAATTGATCCCATTTACCATCTTAATGAATATTTACTTTCCTAATGAAGGGATTTCTTTGATGGCCAGAAGGTTTAAGAAGTTGGCCCATACTGGTTGTTAAATGTTAAATAATGGATTTGAACACCCATTTTCCATGATCCTATCAATCCATTCCTGAAGAATAAAATCAAAACAAGCAAGCATATTCTTTCTGAATATCCTGTTTCATTTAAGTGTAAACTTCCACCTTGTACCATGTTATTTGGACATGAATAAATCAAGTTATAAGGACTTGTCTACCTTTAGTTGAGTTTACTCAGTTTGCTTTAGTTCATCCTACATGAAATATCTGAGTAGAGATAATATGTTTACATCATGTAGAACCACTGTCCATGCAAGTTTAGCCAAAGTGTTATAAAAACATTAGCAAGTAAGATATAACTTTTCTTTACACATGATGTTAATTGTTTGCAGTTTAAGGATGTTACTATGTGTACATCATACACTAGCACTCTCATTAAAGTTGCTTTTTTTTAAATTAAGTATTTTAGACGTTCTTTCAACCAGGTCCTCAACCCAACCACAAGCTCCACACTTCACCACAATGGTAACTCGCACAAAATACACCACTATATAGTCTTTTAAAATGCCCACATAATAGAGCATTATACATGAAAAAGTCTCCTTATTATCACATTTTATTAAAAACTGCATAAAATAACACTTTATTTCAACATTTTCTCTCCCCATATCCAGTCCTGTGCAAAGCATGATGGGAAGTGTAAAACTTATTTTGAGGGACTTGATTGAAACATGTTCTTTCAAAATGAAAACTTTATGTTAAACCAACGAGAGACAGGTTTAAGTCAGTTTAACATGACACAATCATGTTGAAATGAAAAATAGCCAAAATGGCATTAATTCAACATGAATTGTTCAGGTAAAGTGAACAAAACTAAAAATTCATTTTTTTGAGTGCAGTCACAAACACAGATAATCATTTTAATGTGCTTTTTATTTAGCCAATGAATCTTATCACTTTTCTTAAACTTAACAAATAGTGTTAGGGTTGGTATTTGATATATTTAAAATCACTCAATCATTGATGCAGTGATCCATTTTCATCTCTTCCTTGCGTTCATTTAATAATTTAGTATAGAAAACATGCATTTTAAATGTATCTTTACTGTATTTTTAGTTTTTGTGTTAAACATGTTTAATTATTTTAGCAATATCAGTATTTAGACTACCTGGTAGGACTGATTAGAGCAAGCTCAATAATATCATGCATTATGTCCTTAACAAAAGGTTCACCCTTTTAGTGATATGAATTGATTTCTCTTTCTCTTGCAGTCAGTCAGCCGGCGTTAGGGAAAGGAGGAGTGGTGGGAATTGTAATGTTCATCTTCTTGGTGCTGATGGTGTCAGTAGATGCTTTCTGTTGTTGCACCAAACACTGCGGCCTGCTTAATTTCCTCGCTCACAAAATATTTGGATACAAGATTTCAGTGTCTAAAGGACTGGATGAAGAGGCCAATAATTCCACTGGGTAAGACAACTTCATCCTTAAGTGCACAGTCTTTAAAAAATACTAGTCTTCTGAATACATGTGATACATTTGTGTGAGGAAAAGTCCTCACATTATTTTCATTTTTTGGTGAACTATTCCCGTATGTAAAGTACACACACATCAAGAAAGTGCAAAGATACTTTACTTTGGAATAGAAGTGTAAATAATTAAATATTGTAAAATATATAATAATTATACATTTTATTGTATTCCTCACTGTTATGAACTGGTTTATAACAAAAGCTGATTATAATTGAAACAATAACACTTCACAATAAAGATTGAATAACGTTTAAAAACAATACAATAAAGAATAGAGGGTTTTAACCAAATGTTTTAAAACCATGTTTAATGTTTGTTTGTTTTTTTTACTAACATAACAACCGAGATAAATTAATTATATAAATTAATTTTAAAAAATGATGAATGCATTTTAAACAAACTAAGTGTTAATATTTTAAATATGTTTTAGAATACATATAGACAAAATGATTAATAATTCTCAAAAAAACTCATAATTAACAATTAACCTTATGATCTTTTTTTATATTATGTCTAAGATGGTGCATTCAGATGGATTTGCTGTGTCCTGTGTATGATTGCTCTCTCCTAAGCTTCAGTCCTCTTTTCTCCTTTGGTACAGAGACGTGAAGCTGGGCGGGCTAACACTACCACGAGGCAGCATCCCAAAGCTTCAGTCACCCAGTGGGGCAGTGAATGGCGCTCATTCAGAGGTCACGTGTGACAAAGCGCCTCTTACCAAATTCAAGTAGGTGCCAACCTCAAATGGGTGAATGCAGCTGGGCATTAAAGCTGTCATTCACAAAAAAATGGCATGTGGGCTTTATGTTACACAACCAGGTTTAAAGGCAGAGTTCACCCAAAAATGACCAGTTTGTCATAATTTACTCCTCAAGCTTTCCAAACTACATATGACATTCATGGGTATATGCAACAAAATAGAAAACAATGAGTAAATAATCACTGAATTTTCATTTTTGATAAACTATTGCTTTAAATAAAAAAACGGCCATTTTTCAACTCATGTTTTCACAATTATTACTTTTTATTATATTCTCTATTATTCATTTCCTCAGAAAACAAACAATCCAGCTGCATCATTAACACAGAAAGCAGCTTCTGTATTTTCTCTATCACATTCATTGTAGAAGTAATGATATGATCTCTTTTTTTTTTGTAGGAAGAAACCAGAATCAGGTGATGCAGCAGCAGAGGCCTAGAGAAAGATATTATACAGGACACAATTTGAATTCACTGAGTGAAGGAGCTTCACACAATCTCGGGACAAATGATTATGAGCTTGAGGGTGAAGTGTGTAATTATTTTTTTTAAATACAATATGTAAGATATTTGTAAAACAAAATGTTTAAATTCTACAGCTCTGTGGCGTTATGAAACATGGCTCAACCAATAGCATGAGTTGTGGGGCGGGACCATCTGTTTGTCTGACCAATGACAGATGAGGGAGTGTTTGAGAAACCTATTTGTAAGATATAAAACTTCATAAATGACATACTTTTTTTAAGTGATGCTATGGGACATCAACCATCATTCAATCATTATAAAGAACGACTGTTATTTGCAGGAAAACGTTCAAGTCATGTGTGATTTAGATTAAATTTATTCAATTGTGATTGTACTACATGGAAATGTAGGAGTATTATGAGTGTGATCCAGCACTGTAAATACTGTACATCACAAATGCTGCTTGAGCTGAATGTATGTTCAGTAGTGAGCAGATAAAAGCAGGATGCAGCTAATATTAGTAATATTACTGTCTTAATGGGAGCATAATATCATAGAATAATAGCATCACTAGTGTAGTGTTAATTTATTGTGTGTTTAACATATGCTTGTAGCTTGTATAATATCTTGAAGGAACAGTTGAAAGAAAATGTCCAATGGATTTGGAAAGTTTAATGTGAACGATAATGCCTTTTGTAAAGATAAAAATAACAGTTTGAGTTAGATATAGATATTACTTTGCATTTTATTTGTTTCAACTTCATATATTGTTACATTTATGCACCATGTATGAATGTTTTGCTCAAGTGAATATTAAATGTGGATGTAAATACAGATGCCTGCAGAAAGATGTACATATAGATTTATTAATAGTTTTTGATCTTTCCTGTACATTATGTAAATAATTTCTTTAATGCTTCCATACTCATTATATAGAGTGTCTCTATAGTCATGTTGTACTCAGTTATAAATGCATTCGCAACTATAGACATTTGAGATTGTTTTCAATAAAAAGAGATGAATACATTCAACAGCTGCTGGTTAAAGCTCATTATTCACAATGCTAGGAGTCATCATTCAGTGTTTGTAACTAAGAAGGCTGTAGATCACGGTGTCGTTCTCTTGATTTCTGCAAGGTGGTCTACAAAACAAAAGAAATTAAAAGAAAAGGTCTGTTATTGTTTATAAAAAATGGTGAAAAAAAATATGTCAACGCAGCCAATTCTAGGGGTTTACGAATCAATTCCACAGCTTTTCTCCCACAAATAAGCATCATTACAACATTATTTTATCATTACCTGTCTGAGGTTGAGGAAGCAAGCCTTAAATCCACATATAGCACATTTGTGGTAAGGTTGTCCTCAGACTCTGGTGATTTTCTCAGGTTCTCATAGATCTCCTCTGTGACAGTGACTGCAGGTGTCTGATCAGAAATGAAAAATCACTAGTATTGATTTAGTGTGCAATAATAATTCCTTGATAATTAATGAGATGAACTGTTCATGTCTTTGATACCTGTTCTGTGGGCTGCTTCTTTGATGTAAACTGCTTCCTCCTCCTGTAAAGATGTAAGATGTAATAACTTAGAATGCTCAGAATAGTACACATACTTATTATTTAGTAAGTGAAGGATTTGTGTAAACTGATTCCATGTTTGCCTGGCCCATCGATAGTGAAATCAGAACTGTGCAATAATAAACGCAGTGATGATGGGGAAGTCATCGAAGGCTTGTGTAATGTGTAGAGTCATTTCCACACAGTACAAACTCATGCAATCAGTTCAGGTTTATGTTCTCTCAGCATTCCAACATTATCACATGCTGTGCGTCCACTCACCTTATAATGAGACGACCAAACATGACTAACAGTAGTACAGCCATTAGAAACAAAAACACAGCTGCTGCGGTCAGGAAGAAATTTCGGTTACTGGCCACTATAGAAAAAAACAAAAATGAAATAATTTGTGTAAACTTTGTTTCGAATTGCATAATTAACTTACTATGTCTTATACAAGCTTTATGTATGCACGCAGTATTTTCCAAAATGTGCAGTATAAAGATGTTATTTCCATGTGTGAGTCATGAACTAGTCACATTTAACATTTCTGATGTTGTAAAACATAACTTTTTACTCAAAGTTTCATACACCACCGGTGTTCTAACAAATAATACTATCAGATTATGCTACTTTAGGTTGGGGTAGGTGTACATGTAAAGCCTTACACCTTATTAATATCATGCTGGAAGCAAAATCTGATAAGTAGCACTTTTCGCTATCGAATTATGCTACCATCTGTTTTAATGGGAGGTAATGAAATCTGAGAGGGTAGCACAAATCGTCAGAACAACTGGATCTGTATTATAGGTTACTGCACAATATTTAGTTAGCAATAAGCTAGTATTCCATTTCGAGTGCAATTTCACAATTACCTTCAACTTTCAGTGCCGTGACTGTTGAATTTTGAGAACCCATGTCATTTTTAGCAGTGCAGAAGTACTGTCCGTCATCCTTCTGACTGGCAGATTTGATGGAGAATTCACGATCTGATCCTATATAAGAGACGTATGCTTCTTTGATCATAAACCAACTGTAGTTTGTCACTGCAGGATTGGCATTGCTCTCGCAGATTAGAGTCAGTGAGTTTCCTTCTTGTATCTTTCCAGATGGCAAAACTGATATTTTGACGTTCTTTGGACTATCTGTGGGGAGAAGCAACAGGATCTGTATTTGCAAGAGAACTATGAAACTTTAACAAGCAGTGTTGCAGGTGTTGCATCAAAACCGTTGACTGGGTTAGTGAAATTTCCTGAAATCACCCAGCTTCCTCATTTCATGGAGCTTATTTGACATAGAGGTCTGTAGCAATTTCAAATGCAGCATCTTACTCTACTATAGGCATGCATATATGATGCACAGACATTACAGTTTAAAATAAGGGTTTTATATGATTATATATTTTAAAATGTGCCCGTATCCATTACTCCAGGCTTAAGGGTCACATGATCCTTTGGAAATCATTCTAATATGCTGATTTGCTGCAACATTTCTTCTTATTCTCAGTATTAAAAGCTGTTTGGCTGAATAATATTTTGTTTATGATGCCTTAAAAGGCACTTAACCAGGTTTTTGAACAAAGCTATGATGTGTTTTAAATGACAGACAAGCCAGAGATGTGAACGTACATCTTACATCAAGCAATACTTCATCTGCTGAAGCTGAGCGGGTGTTCTTCAGACCACAGGAGTAGTAGCCAAAATCATCGGATGAGACAGAGGTGATTTGGAGCACACTGCCAATGGCTTCTGGAATCAGACGTTGGTTTTTAAACCAGGCAAACGGCTCTTGTGTTAGGATGCAGTTTTCTGTGCTGCATGTCAGTGCCACAGGGTCTCCTTCCTGGATGTGTTCATTCACCTTTTTTGTTTTTACTGTTACTCTAAAAGGTAGAACTGTTAAAGGTAATGTAGATTAATGAAATGTAACCAAAAAAAAAAAAAAAAAGTCAAAACGAAAAAAGGAAACACCAACATCAGCATCCCATGCTTTATTGGCACTGATGGTTCCATGAAGAATCTTTAACAACCATGGAACCTTTTCATTGCTCAAAAGGTCCTTTATAACATATTATGTTATATATATATGTTATACATATTATGAAAACATATTATTCAGATTATTCTAATGTTTTCAACAGTAAGAAAAAGGGATTCTTTTAAGAACTGTTCACTGAAAGTTTCTTATACTATGCTATATCACAAAAAAAAAAAGTGTATACTGCTTATATTTTATTTCTTATTGAAAAAGTATAGCCTTTCATTTACCTGCTACAGTGAGCTTTATACCACCCCATCCAGTGTATTTTCCTCGAGAGGAATATGTTTCAAAGCGGAAGAAATACATTCCAGTGTCACTTTTGGAGACATTGTGTAACTGCAGTGAGCAGTTTTTGTCTCGGTTTGCATACGTTGTTCTGTTTTTGTACAGCTGGTGAATCTTGGCTGGTTCTGAGTTATAGACAGATATTCCCACCTGTGATCCGTCTTGTTTCTGATGAGCTTCAGGTTTGAACCAATATGTTGTTTTAAGTCTGTGAGAATCCGGACAATCAAACATGCAGCTGAAATCCACAGATGCTCTTTCCAATGCACACATGCTCCCAGGGTTGTATGAAACTGACCATGAAGCCACAGCAGCTAAACACACAAAAAATGTTTGTTATGATTTCTATAAGTCACTGATACTCCTTGTTCTTCACCCACAAGCACTTTTTTGGAGTCTAGATTTAAAATGATTATTCTTAAAGACTATCGGTGACCAGATCTGACCAAAATGTAAAGTGGTCACAAAATGGCTTAACATTATTCATTTTTCTTTTTTTCTTTCAACAACTAGGATTTCTAGGAAACATGGTAATTTTAAAAGTGTGAAATCCAAACATGGAAAAGTCGTGGAATTTCTAAAATGAAATAGATTTATTAAATTATATAAGCTCTTAAATATTTTATTGAGCAGTAATTACACCAGAAATATATTTGCCTTAAACTCAGTGAGTATTATCACAGAGTCAAAATTTTTATAATCTCTCAATCTATTTAGTCAATAACATCTACAAATAAAATCTAATAAAAATTAAATAAAAAACTCACCTGGAAAAAGCAGCTGCAATAATATGTTGATATAAAACATGTTTTCTCCGTTCAGCAATTTTATCTAAGAAGAAAACACTTTTTTTATATGCATCCGTAAGTTTCAGTCTTACTCCACGACAGGACTAATATACTTCAGCTTGCATCAGTAAACGGATATCCTTGTTCCACGGCAGAAAACTTCCCTAAATCTGTTCTTGTATTAAATTCCTTTGCTTAAATATTATCAAAAATATGTTTATTTGGTGTATTTGATATGATTTTAATCATGGCAGGCTGAGTCTACCCTTACGAAAGGAAAATATATTTACCAATATATTTCTTAAAATATATTGTGATATATTGTAATATATTATTTTCCCTTTTTATTTTCTAATATTTTATATATTTGAATACATTTAATAATATATTGATATATTTATACATATATTATATAATATATTGCAAAATATACAAATGATTGCCGCTTTCAATATATTGCAATATATTGGAAAAAATAAATATATAAGAACATATGCCTAATATATTACATGATATTTTCCAATATACTGCAATATACTGGAAACAATTTCCAATATACTTTTGTTTCATAAGGGTACGTCCATAATGTTTATTTAGTGAAACTCTGCTGATTTTTAACACTTAAACAACATATTAAACAGAAACCTAGGAAGGAAAGGACAGCGAATGTGAGATGGTGTTAGAATTTATAAATATATAAGTATAGAAGGTGATGGAGGTGAGTAGAAATTATTCTCATCCTGTCAGAAGCATTGAGAGAAAGTTCCCTCTACATTCTACATCAAGTCTGTATTGCCCATATTGCATATTTTTTTTCTCTATGAAAAGGGAAAACTGCTCCATGGAAAAATAACAGGGAATTGGAAATGTACACCTCCAAAAAAATGTGTGAATAAATTAGTGAGATACCTACTTCAACACATCTGGACTCTTCTGTAGCCTCACAGTTTTTGTAGCAGTACTAGTCTATAGCGCCCCCTGCTGTCAAGGTAAAACAAGCATTATTCAATTGTAAATTCCCTAATTATTATTTAAAATAAAATAAAAATATTTCAGTCAAAACATTTATTTTGCCAAGAGGAGGACGAATCTGTCCTCCTATAACTATAATTATACTTTGTCGTACGGTCTAAATAAGACTAATACTTCTGTAACACAGTGACTAATGCAAATCGATGTGATTTGGAGGTTTTTTTTGTTGTTGTTGTTTTTTTTTTACGAAGAGAAGAGACCTAAACTGATCTCGGTTTCCTGCGTCTTCACCTCTATGGTCTTTCTTTTACTGTCTATGGTCTTCACTGAAGAAGGGCCAAAGGACTCGTGTGACGTATTTCCTCCGCGACTGCAGGAGCGGTAACGTCGATGAAAACAAACGGTCCATTTTTATTCACCTGTCTTTTTATTTTTTTCCCGCATATTTGCTTGAATTTCTTCATCAGGGCAGATTTCATGGCGACTATGTATTTAGTTAAAGCGGGGCTGTAGATAGAGTTTAATTCAGCCTGGAGCTTTAAAACAGAATCATGTGGCATCTGAACATAATTTCTCGATCATTTACAAATAAGTTATCGATTTTTATTTTATTTTTTATTGCACTCGAAAGAATAAGTAATCGTTTCAAACAGTGTTTATTTCTTTAAACTTGACAGTTGTGGACAGTTTACCACAGGTTTCTGTACTTGTTTACCTTATTTGAAGTGCATGGGTTTGCTTTTTAATCGTCATCGGAGTGTACAGCTTGTTTGGCAATAAGACGTGCAGATAAATATTATTGTTAATATTTATTAATTACTGACTTATTTGTTGCAGATAACGCTCAGTATGGCGTTAAAATCTGGAGAGGAGCGCCTGAAGGAGATGGAGGCAGAGATGGCTCTGTGAGTTCTGTTCTTCACAGTTGATTTCTCTAATGTTCAGTTCTATCTGTTTGCAGCACGTCGTTGCTCTCAGGACAGTGTTGTAGTGTTTCTGACAGTATCCTTGTTTCTCTTGTAGGTTTGAGCAGGAGGTGTTGGGAGGACCTGTGGCACCTACAGTAGTTGAAGCTGTGCCAGTCGCTCTGGCAATGCCCGCCGTACCCATCATCAGGCCCATCATTGGTACAAACACCTACAGAGAGGTATTCATGATTTCTAACTCAAAAAAATATTTCTAATATTTTGCGTTGTAGTTTTTTTTATAAGCTGAGATCCAAAAATTTATTAGTGAAAATGCTTTTGTTTAGATTTTTTTTTTTATTTGCAAATTTTTAGTTTATTTATTTATTTATTTTCTGTAGGTCCAGCAGAGTTTGGAGGCAAGAGCTGCCACTTTTGTTGGTCCTCCACCTACATTTGTTGGTCCTGGTACATCTATATGAATTCACATTTTCTCATTACACACTTTAAGACAAAGTTATATATAGAAATGAACTGACAATAATCTGTTATTTATCTGTAGCTATGCCGGCAATAGCGCCTCCTCCAATGATGCGTCCAGCATTTGTCCCGCACGTCTTACAAAGACCAGGTGATCAGATTCAGTCCTATGTTTTCTTTAAAACTCTTGTTCATTTATGTTTTAAAGGTTATATGTGCATATATATATATATATATATATATATATATATATATATATATATATATATATATATATATATATATATATCAGTGGTATCTGTAATTGCATTATTTATTCTATTAATGCGGAAACCATTAAATTGAGGATTTTTTCAAAGGTATATATATATATATATATATATATATATATATATATATATATATATATATATATATATATATATATATATAAAACGGCTCTGGTTATTAAATAGTGAAAATATTTTTTTGATATTTATTTAGAATTTTTAAAATACATTTTACATATCATTATAAAGCCTTAAATATTATTACGTATATTTTAAATGTTTTTTTTGTTTTTGCTCCAAAGTGGGTCAGAGAATGCCAGTGATGCGTGGTCCACCTCCTCAGAGCATGATAGCGCCTCCTCTTCCCAGACCTCCACCTCCTCCACCCATGATGATGGCTCCTCCTATGTCAGGACCCCCTCAGCCCCCCATGGCTCCTGTTGGACCGCCCATGGGACCCATGCCGTTAGTGGGTATTTTCTGAATTGTAATCAGCTGGGTGTTTTATTCATTTCGAGTTAGCCTTGTACTAAAAAAAATGGTCATGGTAGTATCTCAAATCTTTTTCTCATTTATTGGCAGGTTGGAAGCATGAACCCTATGACTTCAGCACCACCACGACCAATGCCTCAAGACCCTCCAAAGATCAGTCCCAGTGTTATACAGGCGGCCCCCACTGTTTACACAGCTCCTCCTGCGCCTAAGAGAGCTGACCTCAAGAGCCAGAAACAAGCACGCATAGTAAAGTATCAACACACCACTTACATATCGCCTATATAGTCTGTTTACCATTGCTTTGACATGTTTCATATTAATGAAAGCTAGCATGTGTGTCTGTGAGAAATTTTAAGCACCTTGTGCGGTTGTAAAATCTTTTTTTCAGGAGGAGTTGTCAGCGTTGGTGGCAGAGCAGCAGGCCGCAGTCATGGCAGCTGGGCTTCTGGAGTCAAAGAAGGAGTCGCTCACCGATGACAGCGTGATTGGGCCGAGCAAGCCGGAGCCTGAGCCTACACATGTGGAGGTTTAATATGATTCGGGATGACATGTTAAACTGTCCCGTTTAGACAGAGATAGTCCTTTCCATCAGATAAACCATCTCTAGTCCATCGTATGCCATTAAGGGTGCAGAAATTACACATTTAACCTTTACAAATCAAATAATGAAAGAATATAAAACCGCTATTGGATTAAAATAAAAAATAGTGTTGTTTTAGTAACAATTTATCTATAATCCTATTTATTAATATTTTAAATGGGCTTGTATTCTATATTTTCACTTTTGCTTTATGTGCTTTTTTCATTTGAATATTCATATTTATATTTCTCAAATTAAACTCCAATTCAAACTTGTTTCTTGCATCATAGAATTTCATTTATGTTTCGTTTAGGTTTATTTATTTTGTCTCTGAAATTTATATTTTATTATATTTCAGCCTTAACGACTTTGACGACAGCAGTTTGTAGTACTTATATCACTGGATAAAGAAAGTTAGTTTATAAATATACTCAATAGGAATTCTTGGTATGAATATTGCTCTATTTATTTCTTCTTCTACATGCCCACAGCCTGCTGAAACTAGCACAGAAGATAAGAAGAAAGGAAAACAGGAAAAGGTGAAGAAATGCATCCGGGTAGCAGCTGGTGTCACATGGGAGGACACCAGCCTGACAGAGTGGGATTCAGGTTTGTGGACATTTAGTAAATACAGTCTTCTCTTCATATTTTCTTAAAAAAGAAGCCTAGCACATAAATGAACGCTATGCTGTTCTTGGTTTCTCAGATGATTTCCGGATATTTTGTGGAGATTTGGGGAATGAGGTGAATGATGACATTCTTGCGAGAACGTTTAGCCGTTATCCATCCTTCCTGAAGGCGAAGGTTGTTCGTGATAAACGCACTGGGAAAACAAAGGGTTATGGCTTTGTGAGCTTTAAAGATCCAAATGATTATGTGCGTGCCATGAGAGAAATGAACGGTGAGTTAATAAGCATAATAACAACTGTGTTTAGATCAATAACAGTAAACAATAACAGAAAAATACAGTTTATCATATTATATACAAAGGTTCAAAGGTGATTTTTTTTTTTATTAATTTTTTTTTTTGCAAAATACTTATTAAATAAATAAATATTTTTTTAATAAGTATAAATATTTTTATTTAGCAAACATACAGTAAATTAACCAAAAGTCTCAGTAAAGACATGAATAATGCTTCAAATGAATGCTGTTCCTTTGAATTTTATATTCATCAAAGAATCCTGTAAGATTCACATGTATCAGGAAAATATTAAGCAACATTTTTAACATTTTCATTTTCAACATTGAATTAAAAGTGTTTCTTGAGCACCAAATAAGAATATTACAATGATTTCTGCAGGATCATGTGACACTAAAGAGTAATGACTGCTGAAATTTAGCTTTGCATCAAAGCTGTGAATTACTTTTTTATGACCATCACACTGTAAACACATTCATTTGTCTTTATCTTTAGGGAGGTATGTGGGCAGCAGACCCATCAAACTGAGAAAGAGTTCATGGAAGGATCGTAATCTGGAGGTCGTGCGCAAAAAACAGAAGGAGAAAAAGAAGTTGGGACTGAGATAATCCATCTGTACTGAAACCGTGTACTTGATTTGTTTGTTTGTGTGTGTGTGTCACCCAGGACCTGTATAATGGAGTAGGAATCACTCACACTTCTGCAATAGTTGCAAATAAACAAACGGAAGCTTCTTAAATGCCCCCTATTACTATTAAATCTACATATATTTCCATGGGTAGTATTACACACTGACCTCTCCCTCTCTTAGCATGCTGAAAAATCATGCAAATTCTTTCACTTGTCGAAAAATGTTTCCATGTATAAAGTGTGTTAATGAAACTGGTTTGGGTGTTGATAATATCGGTTTCAATTATTTATATTTTTTTAAATATCTCAGAAGCAGCTAACTTTATACTTCACAAAGGCAGTTACATTTGTTGCTATATACGTTGGATGTTTGAATTAAGTAATGTGTAAAAAAGGCAAACCTTTTCAATAAACTGAGAAGTTTCTTTAATTTAAATCCTTATCTGTTTTGTTAACTCATTTAAATTCAAAACATTATTGAATGCCTCAGTTGATAACTCTGAAAACAACCACCAGGGGGCATCACTTAGTTGTTATTTCGTCTTAAATGGTAAATATTTTTTAAAACCTCTTGTAAATGCTAATAATACGTATAATTTAAATGTAAAAACATAATGATTAAAAAATACCATTTATGAATTATTTGTGAAAAGCTCTCATACATGAGGAGTTACTGGTGCTAGCCAGCTAACCACACACGCCCACTTGCATGTATTTCTAAAAGACTCATTTCCTAAAGCTGGGGTGAAAAAGCAGAAATGGCTCGTGCATCAACCTGTCTGACAGACAATTGAGAATATACGCACATCACAACACCAAGAGAAAATGCATCGTAGAGCCACTTGTGAGTTCTTAATTCTTAATCAAAATTAGGACAACTCTTTATTTTTAGTTTAATGTTATCTGGTTGTTTTCAGGAGCCTGGTTAAAATATACTTGTTGTGTGTGTATCGTCTCTGTTCGTGTTTTCACATTTATTACACTGTTTTTCATTTCATTGTCCATTTGTTAACATGTCACATGTGGTTGTGTAGTTTCTTATATTTGTTTGTGTTGTTACCATATTAATGTACAAACTACAATATTTCCCAGGAATCCTGTGATATGGTATGTCATGTCTTGTTGAATGTACCTCGAAATATCATGGTATATTTATACCATGGAAAATTATAGTACTTTGAGATACATATTAGTACTGATTGTAAACAAAGTACGGGAACTTTGTTTCCTTGTATACCCTGACATACCATGTTTAAATACCACTCGTGTATTATGGTACTCCAAGATACTTTAAGAATACCAGTGCATTTATTGTATTTATTTATTATTATTATTACTAACACCATAGTAGTGACTGATTACCATATTTATGTACTATGTATTTTATGATGTTACTTAAAAACAAACAAAGAATACCATTGTTCTATCATTTTACATGCCACAACAGTCCGTAAACCCAGTGTTTGCCCCAAACAACCTAAATCACAAAAATACTGGTTAAAATTAGGCTCTCATAATTTTAAAACTCATATTCAGGTTAATTTCTTTCCTTTATTATTTTGTTAATTCCACTGGATGACGATTGCGAGCCTCCGCCCATTTATAAGCGGCGCGTTCCAGGCTTCCTTTTGTCCAACGGGCCACCTCAGTGGAGCATTCCATTCTGAAAAAAGAGGGGGGATAATGTTTTGTTATGTTTTAGAAATTATTACTTTTATACAGCAAACAGCGCTCCTGTCACATTCAGCGGAAGTAGACGACGAACGTAGTTTCTACATGTTTTGCAATGCGTCGATACAGCTCTTAAAAACGCTCTCGACCGCGTTTGGATAAAGCGAGGCCTCCCACAAGTTGTTTTGGGAGCGGCGAAGAGCCCCTCGTTTCTACCAGCGAGCAGAGAGTGGAGATGGGCGGGAGAACACGAGAGGACGATGCCGCTGTTCCTGGGAATCTGCTTGATTTAAGTCTTCTCTCTGAGTAAATGGTTTTTTTTTTTGAATGTCACAGTTTTGACATTATGTATTTGAGCGGGATTTTTGGAGTTGCTTGAGGGCGCGCTGGACATTTCTTCCTCCTCCTCCTTTAGCTCTTTATTGGGGTTCTTCGCTCAAACGTCGCTCAGTTTTTGGCGTCTGATGGTGCTTCTGCGCGATCCTGATTATAACTACACTACTGCGAAATACAACCAGGATGTAAGCAAAAGCGTTGATGTGGGAAGGAACTTTGGAAACGCATATTGATCCAAACACGGAGCCCTGTTGGTCCCTCCCGCCTAAGCTGGAGATAGGGATGGTGGTAAGTTGTATTTCTGTATTAAACCCTTCACAGTCATCCTCAGTGTTTAATGTTTTTCACTGCAGACCATTTCAACTGCCTCCACTTTCCTCCTACTGATTGAGTTGGTTGTATTGAGGCCGTTGTTGCCATTAGTTACAAGATCAGCATCAGCAACACTATGCATCTGACAAACAGCTATTGTCCCTCAACTCATATTGCCAGAAAGGGGTTCACTGTTTTTTTGGAGGTGTTTGAGCCCCTCCCAGCTAACCATTCCCACCCAGCCAGCACTATTCCTTTGGGAATACAGCTCCTTTTCAGGGTATAATTTCATTTATCTGCCACTGTGATGCACTCATCATCAATATCCATTTCAGTTGTCAGGCATATGCATCATCTTTTGTTGTGCTTGCATCATTATTTCTCAATCTGATCTAACAAAGACATGTCCTGAAACTCCTTGTCCCATCATGAATATTTCAGGTGGCTGGATACATGCGTTTAGACAGTCTGTTGAAGGTCTTTGAGTCGTCTAGACTAATGTTGTTGATCAAATTACTGTTTGCTCAGTGGTTTGTTTAAAAGCAGTGGGACTGCCGGTTCTTCTAGAGACTAACTAACTGACAAACATACTCACTTTGTTCAAGCGTTTGGCTTGATTTTTTTTGGGAAAGCACTGGTCTGTGTTAATGCTTACTCAGTCAACATTGACTTAGACCAGTCACTGGTTGAAATGCAATGTCATGTTGTCATAGTTCTTTGTAAATCACCACAAAGAGTTGCAAAAAGGGAACTATGATTTCAGCATGTTAAGAGATGGGATGATAACATTTCATTAAACCACCAACCAACCAAATTTGTTTGTGGTGTCTTTTAGCTGTAGAGTTTCATCTGTTGCCTGAATCTATTTGCTCAAACGGATAGTTAATCCAAAAATGAACATGATGTCATTGTTTACTCTCTCTTTCATGTGTTTGCAAACCAGTATGACTTTCTTTCTGTGGAAAACCAAAGGAGAAGAATATTTACAGAAAATAATAGAAGTGGATGGGGACCAGAGACTGTCAAGCTCAAAAAAGCACCCTAAAACGATCCATATAATTTGTATGCTATTTTTGCAAGCTTTATAAAGTCAAATGGCAGGTTTATATGTGGGACTGATTAATGTTAACTGTATTATTAAAATGTTACTAAAATATGAAAATTAGAAAATTTGCTGACAATTTACTAACTGTAACAATTTACTTATACTTGATAAATTGACTCATCTCAGACCATCCAAGATGTAGATGAGTTTGTTTCTTCATCTTAACAGATTTGGATAAAATCATTGCATCACTTTCTCACCAGTGGATCCTCTGTAGTAAATGGATGACAGCAAGAATGAAAGTCCAAACAGTTAATAAAAACATTGCAATGATCCACAAATAATCTACACAACTCCAGTCCATCAATTAAAGTCTTGTGAAGATGTGTGTTTGTAAAAGGAAACTATAACCCCATCATTAAGATGTTTAGAACTTTAAACCATTGCTTCCAGCTAAAACACAGTGTTCTATATCCATAATGTTGCTCTCTTCAGTGTAAAGAGAGAAATCTGCACAGACCAGTCAGTGTTTACAAGTGACAACAGTCCAAAACTTGTGATGTTTTTTTATCAGCTGTTAGGGCTCTCGTTCTGACGGCACATCTTCACTTTAGTGGATCCACTGGTGAGCAAATGATGTAACGCTAAACTTCTCTAAATCTGTTCTGATAGAGAAACAAACTCATCTATATCTTGGCTTGAGGGTGAGTAAATGTTTTGCAAATTTTCATTTTTAAGTAAAAATAAAAATGATTCCTTGTTTGACACTGGTGTGTTTCAAAGTAGAAAGAAAGCATTACTAGTTTGAAAGGATGAGCAAATTACGACCGTTTGTTTTTTTTAGGTGTACTGTTCATTTAAGTAGCCGTCTTAGTTTTAAGACCGTAGACGTTAATTCTCCTTTATGTTGATTTGAGAGCAGTGCTTTGTTGTGGCTGGGATTAGTGCGGGCTTGGTCAGACTTCAAATAAGCTCATGGTGAAAACTAATGACTAGAGCGAGACGCTGGGTGTGAGGAAGCACTAGGCGATCAAGGTGTTTAATTACCGCCACAGCATCCTGGTTTAGCAAAGATCATGTGTAGGAACTTGGCAGTGTGTCTGTGGACGCTCCTGTCTAGAAGATTTACGATGGATATTTGGGAGACAGAAGAATGCTAGCTTTTAAATTGAACATATCAAACTCTTCATATAGTTTAATTGAGGAAAATTATTTTGCGATAATTATCATTTATCAAATTATCGCCCAGTCCTATGTGCATTAAAAATCAGTACAGTTTGACTCTGAGGTCTATAGTTCCTCCTTGATGATAAATGTCTAGGTAGAGCTTAGCACAGCCTGCATGTGGGCTGTCTTGAAGACCCGGGACCGTTTTCTCATTAATAATGAATATAAAGAGCATAGGCTGTATTCCAGAATGTATTTACTTTATATAATAGACTAAAGCTTGGATATTAAATTAAAGGGATAGCTAGTTCACCCCAAAATAAAAATAAAAAAAAGAATTCTGTCATTAATTACGCAACGTCATGTCATTTCAAACCTGTAAGACCTCTGTTCATCTTCGGAACACAAATAAAGATATTTTTGATGCATTCTGAGAGTTCTCTGACCCTCCGATAGACAGCGACTTAATTAAGATGATCAGCATCCAGAAATGTAGGAAGGAAATCGGTTAAATAATCCATGTGACATCAGGGGTTCAGCCGTAGTTTTTAAAAGCTACGAGAATAAATTTTGTATGCAAAGAAAAAAAAAAGACAATTTTGAGTGAACCATCCCTTTAAGGTTACCAGTTCAAGCTTAAAAGGATAGCGCACCAAAAAATGGTTTACTTACCCTCAAGCCATCCTAGGTGTATAAGACTTTCTTCTTTTAGATGAATACAATCAGGGTCATGTTAGAAAGTTCCAAGCTTTATAATGGCAATGAATGGGGATCGAGATTTTGAAGCAAAATAAAGTGCATCAATCCATCATAAAAAGTACTACACAAGGTTAACAGGGGTTAATAAAGGCCTTAAGAAGTGAATTGTTTGTTAACTGCTAACTGTTGCTCTTAGTTAACGAGAGACTGGCATTCCAGTGGATGATGTAGGTGTAGCATAAAAATACTAATATTTGGTTTTGTAATATATATTCAATGTTAAAACAGTAACAACAGTCCTCTTGTTCTGAAACAAATGTTAGTATTTTTAATGGGTCACAGACACTTAGCTATCATTTTTAATTTTAATTAAATTCTTATTTTAAATAATCTTGTCTGTTAACGGTTAATAATGGTTAACGAGCGTCGGTTGTTGGTTAGGAAAAATAACCAAAATAAACATCCCTACTTAGGTATTTTAAAATAGCTGTATCTCAGCCAAATATTGTCCTATCCTATATATCAATGGAAATTGAATTTATTTCTAACTTTCAGGTGATACATAGGGTAAATCTCAGTTTCAAGCAATTGACCCTTGTGAGTAGTTTTGTGGTCACATATTTTTGTCACAGTATTGTTATTTTTTTCTCCATACAATGGATGCAAATAGTCACAAAAACTATTTAGTTGCCCACATTTATCAGAACACATTATCAATATATTTAATATCTTCTGTTTTCCACAGAAGAAAGACATACAGGTTTGAAAGGAATTTAAATTTTCCTTGTGATGTTTTTCATTCTGAAAAAGTAGTCTGTGGTCTTTCAACAAGCAACAGCCCGCTTGGAACCATGGAAATTAAAACGAGCCTATCAATATGCAAATACAGCCCCACACGGAGACATGAATAGAGCATCACATGCTCATATCCTCAGAGAACATGCTGTTTGCATCAGAGACAGCTGTGTTACGCAACCTGTGCCTCCATCACTCACTGCCACTTGGGCTGCTGCAATTACACAAAAATCTCCTGCATGTTAAAGACTAGAGAGAGGGCAGAGAGAAAGGGCAGGCCAGTATAATGCCTGCCAATCTTCATTTTCATCATTATCTCATCCGTTTCCTGTTTACCGTTCAAGTCGTGTGTCTCTCAGACACTTCCCCAACTGCTCTTTTTCTTCTTGGATGAAAAGGTTGGGCATCCATCTAGTGCATTCTGGGTTTTTGTGTGTGTGTGTTGTTCAGCTGCAGCCCTTTATGTATTAATGTATTATATATGTGAGGGTTTATATAAAGGTTAATTTAGTGATTCACTCACAATATGCTGTTGTATTAGTGGTGTATAATGTACGCAGGTGTAGAGCTAATGTTAAGGAGATGGTGTTGTGTGATTTAATCTTCAGAGAAAAAGAAATGTTTGTAGTTCATTCAGACTCTTTTGGAGATTCCTTTATGCTTTAGATGTTGAAGTCCTAAATAAATGTACTCACCCTATTGTTGCTCCAAACCCAATTTTTCTTCTGTGACACACAACAGGTTACACAGAATGTTTATGCATGTTTTTTTTCAATGCAACAAAAGTGTTAGCTAAAATTACATTCACTTTTAGCGCTGTTCTGTTATTTACATAGTGGAAATGTGTTAAATTTGCAGTATTTATCCTATTTCCATCCAATTTACTTTTTAATTATTTTGTAATCACTTTGTGTAAGTTTCTGTTTTTTTTTTTTTTTTTGGTAGCCCATTTCACTGTGTATATGCAGTCTGAATAGATTTAACGCACCCATGAACATCTAGAACAGTGCTTCAATGTGCTTAAATCAGATATATTGGTAGACATTTTGATGCACTAAACTTTGTTCTGTGGGAATTTTTTTTAAATGTAAACTTAACTTGTGTCTAGGAAAACAAAGGAGAAAAATAACACCACGGAGGACAAAAAAGATCTTACAACTCGTTATACCAAGTTTTGAAGTAGCTTTGTGTTAGGGTGGCAAAATGGCAAAAATATATCACAATTTGTTTTTCGTGAATGTAACAATTTATTATTCATTTTATCATCTTAGTCTAAGCAGTACGCCAAACTAATTTCTATATTTAACAAAACAGAGCCTTACAAGACAACAAAATGTACAATAAAAAAGAACATTTAGTTCAAAGTGGGCAAAGATAAACATCTTTGTCATTATTTTATCTTTGTAATTAAAAAATAAGAACAAAGATACACATTACAAATAAACATAATGAAAAAAGATAAAAAATAAAACACTATTTACACTACACTGTGTAATTTATACACTTATTAAAACAGCTGTATAAAAGTTCTATAAACGTATTTTAATATAAAATAATAAGAAGAAGAACTCAGATAAACCATAATTGTCGTAGTTGTCTGTTTATTATTCATGTTGAAACAATGAAAGCAGTTAAATCTTAAAAAAACTGTTTACTTTCATTTTAAAGCAACTGTGTTTATATGTAAACTAGTGTTAAATTTCAGTATTTGGTACTGATACCAGTGAAAATCCACGGTTCTCTGTACCAATTTCGGTACCAAAGCAAAACACAAAAATATGCTAATTAAAAAAAAAACTTCTACTCATTTACAATTGTGTTTAAAGTTTTTCTACAAGTTATATAATTATGAAAAACAGTAAACAAGTTTCAACCAAATTTAATTTGTCTTTTCATTTATGACATTTAAACATTTTATTTTTGGTAAATAAAGGGGATTTGCTATTAAAATCAAAACATGCAAGAAATATTGTGATTTATTTCTTTAAAAAATAAAAAGTTTTATAAATTTTTTCAACAGTAGTAGCAGTATCACATACATTTGACTAAATAATAGTAATATTTCTAGCACAATGCCTTTATGTAAAAATTTACTTTTAGGCTTAATGAATGCATATTTGTCATTTTAACTGAACTTAAGACTGGTGGTGATGCTTGAGATGTTTTTGGTCATTGAGGGTTTCTGTAAAAAAAATATAGTAATAGATCATATTAATAATTATTAAAAGATAATACTACTACTAATTCTACTATCATACTAATGTATATACAATGCACTATGAATTGATGAGCTGCTGGGTTCATGAATATTAATCACATTGTCTGAGTTCGGTCAAACTGATTTGAAACTGATTCAAAACAGTGACGGTACTAGATCAGCGCCAGCCAATTAAATTGCCATTTCCACATTAGCTCCGCCCACTACCAGAGAAACTGGTATGTCTTCTGCTTGTTCGAAAATCAATATTAATAATTCTAAATGAACTCCATTATTTTGACAGGAGAAGACAACAAAGAATAGTTTACATATAGCGTAGAACTCTGAAGCTCAGATGCTGAAATTAATGCAAGCGTCATGCGCTTCAGTCTATCTAGTAAACAAACCCGCACGTCTCTGCCATTCACTAATTCACAGAGAGACGCGCAGAACACGGATTCATATTTCAAACAACTTTTGCGGCTTAACATTTACAAATACTGGTCCATGTGGACATTTAATTTGATTAATTTATGCTAACTTTGACAAATTCCATGACTGTCCATATTAAAATGGAAGTTTCATTTTCATGACTGGATTTTGAGATCCCCTCCCCGTTTTCTGCTTCGCGGAAATCATAGCGCTGAACCGGGTTTGAACGGGACCTCGGTACTACCGGTACTTAAAGAAACCTGGTACCGTCACATTTACATTTTTTTAGTACCGACTTGGTACCAAAGTACCGGGTCTTTTGACAACACTAATGTAAACCTTGTGTGTATTTAAACATATTAGTATAGATGCAAAAAATAACTTAGTCCAGTAATTAGATGCTGTTTGACAGGCTTTTTAGTATTTGTGTGTAGTATTAGGTGTACATCAAAACACGTCAAAACTTGTGAAGACAATGTAATTATCCAAGATAAAAAATGGTGGAATTGCACACCCCTAGCTTTGTGTGAGGAATTTACCAAAATTACTTAATTACTGAAAATGTTCCCGGTAGGGTTGCTGCAGTAGACTCTGTTGACGGGTTTTACCGGTGTGAAGCCGCAACACTTATGTCACTTGCCCACCATGGCACCGCCCCCACCGTTGTTGTTTTTTTTTTAAGTAATCAAAATCATTTAGTTCAGTTCAAAACAGACATTACAGTTATAACTGAATGCGGCTGCTCAATGCATCGTGCCGAGAGTCGCATGTGGAGAAGCTGACAGGAGTGAGGTGAGACAGACAGATTTTCAAAACGACATGCAAAAGCGCCCGTTTTAAACTATTAAACTATTTAAAAGAGAAGAAAAGAGGGAAAACTCAAACGGACAAAAAAAAAACAACTGCTTGACTTGACTCGCTAATTTGAAATTTAAATTTTACAAGCTATTAGAAAACAAAACAAAAGAAAAGAGAGGAAAAGAGGGGAAGTTACTCCCCCACTCAAGGTGATACCGGTATTACCAGTGTTGTCATACATCGATTAACTGGTGAGAACATTTTCCTTAATGTTACAACCCTATTTCCTGGCCAGCTGCTTTTATTGTGTGAAAAAGAACAGCGTGAACATTCTGCTAAAATCTCTTTTTATGTTTCACAGAAGTTTGGTTTTGAATAACAGAACTGACATTCTTTGAACTGTTCCTTTAAGATTTGGGGTGTTTTAAAATGGAGAACTAATATTTAATACATATCCATTATTGAGCCCCGTAGCAGCCCTACAGTTATCTTGAATCATCAAAATGAGCAACTGATGGCCATTTGTGTGGCATATTCGTCTCTGCTTCAGTTCTTGTCCAAACGCGACAGTGATGTTGTAGATTGGTAACTTTGTCTTTCTCTTGTGTTTTAAATTGCTTTCGCCTCTGGTCAGTGTCTGGGCTTTAAGCTCAAACAAAACTTCAGATCGTAACAAAGGAACAAAGCGAACTGGTTCTTGTGTGATAATGTTTAAGACGTACTGGAGTTCTGTGAGGCTTTTTAGTGTTTCACAGATTTGTATCAAACTTTCTACTAAAGCCTACTACAGTTTTAAGAGCAAATACAATGCTCTATGACTATAAATGACAAAGATGTGGTAAAGTTGTACAGCTGATGACTAGAGAGAAGACAGTTTTTACTAAAATGTTCACTTCTGAAAATAGAACCCAACCATGCATAATCTTAGGTTTTCAGTAGATTGTGGAAATGACATGATGGGGAACTTGATACTATCAACTGACCAAGTGGACACAATTATTGACTAATGCAAGTGATCTAAATATGGCCAAAAAAATAAAGGTTTGGTTAAAGATGTTTTGTAGTTGTTGTAGTTATAAGCCAAAAACACAAAATTGTCATAGTTTCTGACATTAATGAACTTCTTTATAAAATGTTCATAGAACCTTTTGACAATTGGCAATCTAGAGAAATGTTTATGGCTGGTTTATATGCTACAAACATTATTCTTGTTGGCCCTAGGTTCAATTCCAGTTAAAGTCTTTATTTATTATTAATTGTTTACAGATAATAGATCAATAACTATCAAGATGGAATCTTTTATAATATGAATTTTTCAGTTAATTAAGTGGTACAATACAGATTTTAAAATATAGGCTGTTGTAGATATTCTGTGGTATTACATATTTCATGACCTGTTCCTGAGCAGACGCAGCTTTGCCAGTGACCTCTTTCCCAGGCTTCAATATGAGCTCCAATGGCTCTTGGCAATGATGCCCCTGGGGCAAATGACAAAGAGTCACAGGTCAACCACGAGAGTCATTCTGCCCTGTCAGCCCACATTTCTCACAGACTGTGTGTGCGTCTGATTCTTGCACATCTTTAGATTTTCTTACTGAATCTCATAGATTATTTTTAGGGACAAGACCTCGTTCACCCTGTCATTAAGAATAATGTTGTGAGAGAGAATTTTGTATCTGGTGGCTATCAGTCTGTGCTGTATTGTTCCTGCTTCCTAGGCTTGTTGACAATGTGTGTTTTAATATTTGCTTAAACAATGGCTTTTCTGTGATGTTTTAAAATATTGAATATTAAAAAGTATAAATAAGCCCAAAATTAACATTATTTTACTTTTCTTCCTTCAGAAACCATTCTAATATGCTGATTTGCTGCTCAACAAATATTTCTGATTATTATTAATGTTGAAAAATTAATGCTGCATAATATTTTTTGTGGAAACTGTCTGTGACACTTTGATGAACAGAAAGTTCAAAAGTATGATATTTATTCGAAAAAGTAATATTTTGTAACATGATGTTTTTATTGGCACTATTAACTGGGCTTAAAGGACTCCGGCACCGTGCATGATTTCCGGCGTGCAGCGTCTGGTTGCGGAAAAAATAATCCTACATAAAAAAAATAAACAAATCTTGTTGATTGCGGTATGAGAAGAGCAGCTTTCAGAATGTTTTGCTCTTATAAATACGAGACATGCATAATAGTATCCAATTGCAGAGTCGCAGCCCTGATAAATGGAGAAGCGCGACAAAAAGCTGCAAAGCGCAATGGTCAAAGATGTCCATCTAGCACATAATTACATAGAAAAGGTAATTGTAATGCTGCAGACCTTTGTAAACCGCTCAGAGTAATCATTTCATCTCCATAAGAACCATATGATTGGCAAAACATATTTACAGGGATTTTTGAAATGGTGTGAAATGTTTTGGTTTTTGGTCAAGAAAATGTTTATGATGTTGGTAGGACTAGTACACATCTGAAATACTGGTGTGAAACTGGTCCAGAAAAGAAAATCCTTATTGTTTAGCCTGTATATGGAAGCGTCTTCTCTTTCTCAGCTCATGTAAACTCTCTTCTCTGTGGTGGTATGTTGCATTTCCTTTGGTGGGTTTATGTTGTGGCTCAGACTTTCTTCACACTGCTCAGAACTGAATTTAATGTATTTGAGGTCTGTGTGTTTAACACACAAAGGAAATGTCTTTTCAGACAGCCTATGGACTTTAGAGTCATAAGTTTCAGCCTCAAAGCTTCCCATCACGTCATAGCCGCGCATTTGCTTCTGCGTTCAGCATAGAGCGGTTATGCATTCCTCGCTACACTTCATTTATCTGTGTTTTATTCTGAATGAATGAAGTCGCAGGTCCTGTAAAAGCAGCTTCTTTAAATTCGTGCCAACACAAATGGCCTTTGCCCACCCCCACCGTTACTACATAGATGCCATACATCAGTATGTAGCTCTCTGTGGATGCTAACATGCTAACTTGTATGTGTAATGATGTTTAACAACCTTAGATTCATTTCACACAGTTAATAATAATTCACCCAGATATAAAAATTGTCACGTGCTCACTCTTGTCATTTCAACCCTGTATTATTTTCTGTCTATTTTTCTTTAAAACACAAAAGGAGAAACAAGGCTGAAGTGAACTTATGAGCTTCTTGTTTCCATGAAAATGAAAGTGGATGTTGATATGTACTGCCGGGATCTTTATAAAAAATGTAATTTAAAATTTCAATTTAATATGAAAAAATATATGGGGTTGAAAAGAGATAGTTTTGAATGAACTATTCCCTTAGTTTGACATTTGTAGCATTTAATTGGAATAATAGTCTCTGTTTCTGGTTTTTCAGTAAATAGTAAAGAAAGACCTTTATAAATTCATATAATATATCATATGGCTGATAATAATAAAATGCTTATTTTTTTGCCTGTTTAAATTTAGATTTTGCCTGTAGAAAATCCAAACTTTAGGACAATAATCATGTGATTTAATTGCATTTATTTTAATCTGTTGACAACTCTCATGCTTTTACAATCTGCTCTGTCAGAGTTTCACTGTTTCATTTCATCATTGCCACTTATTCACTCAAATATGCTCATGCAAACAGACAAACGCTTTGTCTAACTGCAGAGACTTCTTCTCTCCCAGGCTCTCTCCATCATTTCTTCATTTTTTGTCGTCTTTTCTTCCTCCGACTCTCACGTGGCCCCAGCTGGGATGCAGAGAGAGTGTTTAGTATGCCAGCAGCGCTTCTTAGCCTTCCTGATTCTCCATAGAAAGCAGGACAGAACGTGAGAAGGGGGGTTACAGCGCCACAGTGGACTGTGGGAGCAGAGTTTCTAAGATCCGCTCCAGGAATGTCCATGATTCATTTGACCTTACTTATACCCAATCCCCAGTTGTCCCTTGTCATCCCGGGCACATGAGTTCTGCCCCGTGCTAGAATCTGAGGGGAGTGTAGATGGAGGTTTGGGAACAGTTGCTTCCCCGAGTGAGCATTCAGAGACAGACGTGGATAGCAGTAGATCTATGAATGAGGTCCTTTAGAGTGCTGGGGGTTGGGTGGGATCTTTAAGAAGGGGCAAAGGAAGGAGTAGGGGGGTCCAGGGGGCCTTAGAAGCCATGGGTGAATGGGAAGCCCAAGGCTGCTTTGTTATGAGATTGAAGGTCCGTTGGGGAGAGTCGAACACAACAGAAATTTACAGGACCACATGAGGTGAGGGATGGAGAGGAAGTTCCTTACACCATGGCAGAAATTAAAGGCAAGAAGGGAACCTTAAGAAATGCTTCTCAACTGGTGGGTCACGACCCAAAAATTAGACATTGGTCTGTGGTGAATTGGCTTAATGATGTACTTAATAGATTTGACTGCTTTTTGCCTTACCCTGGAGTCTGTTCACCCTCTGCCTAATCTTGTCCCTTGCTAGACACATTTGTGCATCCTTTTCCAAATTCACCTGGTTCACTTTTCCACTGAAAGTACATAAAATAAAAAATACAGTAGTGTTCCTATGGCACAATCACATGATGTTCTTTAGAATTGCATGTGAATGTTACCATATGTAAATATGGTAGTCTTTTAGTACCATGCTGTCTGATACCATCACTTTACTATAGTATCACACAGTGCATCTTTGCAACATAAGTGTCCCCATCAGACCATTAAATCTTGCTGGAATATGCTTGCTTGGTCTTTTTCTGAATTGGCATCCACAAACTGTGCATATAATCAGGCTTTTAATGGTCTTTGGAAAAAGCTGCTTAGTGTTAGAGATTTGGAGGTGGGGTTTTGGGGTGGCGACTCTCTAAGACAATTGACAATAGCCGGTATAGCCTGTATAGCTTGTATAGCTTGAGTGACTTAATGGCTGCTATCCTTTTGTTTTGTTTTGAGGTCAGATCCAGGACACCTACTGTGAGCAACAGCAATAAAAAAAACAATGATCGTAATGGTCAGTTCCAGTTTGATGACATCAGAGCGTTGTGTTTTCCAGTCATTAGTTCTGTTAGCACTGTCAACTTCTCCAAACTTACCTGCTGCGTGTGTGTTTAATCAGAGCTTGTAGCGAGATAATCGATGTGGATCACAGGTAGTGGTGTAAAAATGTGGCAAGCTAAAATGATCTGATGAAAATGGAATGCATTTTTAAAATGAATAATCAATCAACTATATTTTCAAAATTCAAAAATTATATTTGAATAGGGCTGATTACTTATTTGTGACCTTCAGATGAGTTTATTTTTACCATAATTTCCAAACTGAATTTAAAATGTGAAGTAAAATACTGTACATTTTTATACAATTGTGTTAGGAATAATGATATTTAATCATATAAATTGATATGCATCAATACATAGTATAGCTATATACTATTTAGACTGTGACATCTGTGAACATTAATGAATAGTGATGCATTGGAATCTTAAATTTGATAGGAAATATGTAATATATCAACACAGCCCCAATCATGATTCAGACCAAAATAACTGAATCAAATGAAACTTTAAAGTGATTCATTTTCATTATCATTATCAGAGCAAATATTTACACTCCTGCTCTCAAGGTCAAATGGCACAGTAGTGTTTTATATATATATATATATATATATATGTGTGTGTGTGTGTGTGTGTGTGTGTGTGTGTGTGTGCGCGCAGCAGGACCACTCATGGTCTGATAGCACCGAGAGACAGCCGGAAGAAGTAACAATAATTCTGTGTGTGTGTGTGTGACCCATTTTATCCAGCGCACCTACAGGCAGACTTCACGGCAAGTGTGTGCTCTGCTGGACGAGGTTAGTTTAGGCAGGAACACCTAAAACACTGTGTGACACCTACACAAACACAGCCCACTGTTCGTTTGAATATTTCTTTCTCTACATCCTTCCTGGTTTCTTTATTTAACAAACATTTGGTTTCACCCTTCACACACACACACACGCCGAGTCTTTCTTCATGGCAAAAACCAGCGCTGTTACTATAGAGACGCTGCCCACATGATGGTACGGACTTTGACAGCACGACTCCTCTATAATAAGCCTCTCTCACTCTTCTCCATATCAGCACAATTCGGCCGCGTTCAAACGACAGCTGACAGTGTTACTATGGTGACCCACATGGAAAAATTTACTTGTTATATACTAAACTGGTACTGCAATTGTATTTGAGTAGCATGAGGTAATGCATGTTTTTGAATAAAACACTTTACAAATAAAGGTTTGCTAATTTAGTTTCTGTTACAGAATGTTGTAACAGTCAAGTAAAATTACTGTGCATATACTGAAATTTCTTTTTCTCAGAATTTCAGTTTATCTAGCAAGACATTTGTTTTTCCTTTTTATTTAAATTTTTTATTATGCATTTTATAGCAGCATGGGTGCTATACTAAAGATTACTAAAGATTTAATTTTTGTTTTTTAATGTTTGAATGTTTTATTTATTTATTTATTTTTATGTTTTTGAAGTAATGTTTGACTATAAAAATAATACTGACCTCAGACTTGTGAATGGTAATATATACCTGAAAAATGGGTCAACCAGCCCTAATCATGATTCAGGCCAAAATAACGTAATATATATGAACTGAAATCCTATTTAATCTTCTTCTCCTCCTCCTCCTCCTCCTTTTTCGAGTAGGGCCAAATTTTAAAATTTTTCTCCTCCTAGAGCTTTCAAGCTAGAACCACCAAACTCGGGTCAGACCTTAATACTGGTCTGTCTCGGGTTGCTTTATCTTTTCTAACTGATCAGGCTTATGGTTTTCGTAAACCAGACTATCAAAACCACCTAAAGTCCCATAGACTTTCATTGAGGGGGTGCAAACTTTATAATGTTTTTTTAGCTGTCTACTGCCATAGCAAAGCTTAAAACTCCCTACTGAGAATATAACTAAAACCAGCCTAAGCTGATCGGTTGCTTTGGTTGGTCTCCCAAGCTGGTGGTTTTTAAGTGGTTTTGGCCACTGTCACGCTGGTCTTTTTTAGCTGTTTTTTTACTGAATCAACTGTTTTTTGCTGGATTAGCATACAAACATGCCAACAACATGCTAGTAATTTGCTAATCAGGCTAGAAACAGACTATTAACATGGTTTAAAGTGGTTTTGTTTAAAGTCAGGTTTTTTTTTTTTAACTGAATCAACCTGTTTTAGCTGGTTTTAGACTACCATCACACTTTGTAGACATGCTGGGAACATGCTAGTCACCTGCTAATCGTGTTATCAACATGCTAGTCATACTAGCAACATGCAAATCACTTGCTAAATATGCTATCAACATGTTATTCACTTGCTAATCATGCTAATAACATGTTAGTCACTTGCTAATCATGCTAATGACATGCAAGTCACTTGTTAACCATGCTAACAATATGCTAGTAACTTTGCTGATCACGCTAAGAACATGCTAGTCATGTTAGCAACATGCTAGTCACTTGTTAATCATGCTAACAATATCATGTTAATCGTGTTAATAACATGCTATTAACTTTGCTAATCATGCTAACAACATGCTAGTCACTTGCTAATCATGCTAACAACATGATAGTCACTTGCTAATCATGCTTATTACATGTCAGTCACTTGGTAAACATGCTAACAACATGCTAGTCACTTGTTAATCATGCTAAAGACATGTTAGTCACTTGCTAATCATGCTAATTATATGCTAGTCACTTTGTTAGTCATGCTGGGAACATGCTAGTGACATACTAGCTTCAAACTTTCTGGCTAGGCTTTTCAAGCCAACTTAAAGTTTGACCACAAACTTTACTATCTAGTTTACCCTTGATACTTTTGACAACTCTGTTGTTGTTGTTTTTTATTTTCAAAAATAATGTTTTATATATATATATATATATATATATATATATATATATATATATATATATATATATATATATATATTTAAGATATTGACAGATTGTAAAGATTTCTGCTTTATTGATAATTGCATTTTAGCATCTTGTACAAATATTTTAAATATTAAATAAAAGTATTTTTGAAGTCTTAATGCTTTATATATAAGTGTGTGTGTGTGTGTAATTTTTTGTGTGTTTGTGAATTTTAAGTAATACATAAAATTAAATAAAAGTGCTTGTTTAACTAGATGGATTCAAATCTATGACCTGAATTTGCTCAAAACAACCACATTAACACACAAGTAACATGTTGAATCAGCATTACTGCAATAAGCACTATGGCATTATTAGGATAAACAAATGCCATCTGTGGTTAGTTTTCTCTTTCAGTTGAGCTAATGTCATAACGGAGTTCATGTTTAAATATATTCTTGCTGAGAAAGTTAGTTAAATGATGTACAGAAAGAAGTTTTTGTAATTCAATAAAGCATGTGTATCATGTAGAACGGATCAGCGTGCTTGCAGTGCCCAATCATTCATGTTTTGTGTACTTAAGTAGGCTTTTGGCCTTGAAGTCTTTGTTAACTGGCTGAACTTGGCGCAACTCACACAAGGGCCGAAAAATACTTCTTACAAAAACACAGTTCATTCCTACATCACTCGTTGCCATGGTTGCAGAATACTCCTCATACCAGAGAATTCCTGCCTGGAGGTCTCATGGATCCTTTGCGTTTGTTTACTGCAGTTCAGCTCTACATGAGACTGACCTCGTAAAGCACAAGGCATTTCACATCATTAAATAAGTTCATTTACATGTTAATTAAAGACATACTCTTAAAATCTTCCATGCACTGCTTTAATTTCTCTCGCTGGCCGGACAAAGCGTATAAATGTCAGGATGGTTAAATCATTGTGGTACTAAAATCCAGTTTTAAACAACGAAAGGTAGCTAGAACCTCAGCTTGAGGTGAATAAATCTGTATCGAAAAACTAAAGATGAGTAAAACAAGTGTCCACTAGTTGCACATGGAGCTGATGCAATATTTCTTCCCATATTAGCAATTCTCACTGTTCTTGCTGTTATCATGCTGGCTCATTCATGCATTTTCATAATCCACAGTATTTGGGTTATGGCAGCTTCTTGTGTGTTTGAGATTATAGTGCAGACTCATGGCTGACATTAAATGGCCTTTATTCTCCTTTTCTGTGTCAAGTGGCAGGACCCCAGTGGGTTCGGAAATGCACCATGTTTGTGAGAACGATGAGCCTGGCAGACGTGTCCGGTAAGTGCCGCTCCGCAGCAAAAAGCACTTCACGCTTAGGATGGGATCAACTCTGACTCCATTTATACAGTTATGAACTGAGCGAGAGGAACAGTAAACTGATAAAATCATTAATATGCATTAAGATGATTCAGATACATTTGGAGAATTGCAGGGTTTGAACCCATCCTCTTAACTGTGCATGCCGCTTTCGCCTTCTTGGGTCTCATTCACTCATAAATGTGAATTTTTACCGCCATTTGTTAATCAATCCAGTTTATTCTAAATGAGGAAGGGTGTGTCTTCTTAAAGTTATTTGCATAATACACACATATGTCCAGATAAGGGCTTTCATACAACCTTTCCTATATTTGTCAGTCTCTGCATGTACTTTTTGTCCATTTCGTATCCCATTTCAAAACTAGTTGAAATGCAAAATAATTTTTTTATATATAGTCCTAGATAACATTATCAGCTTCATTAATGCAGAACTCATTCTGATTTTAACTGTTCTAACTTTTGTTGCTTTGAAATTAGTAGGGTCATTTAGTTACTTGTTATAATAAAAGTGATTCTACAATAAGTCTAACTGAACTTGGTTTCATGTATTCTATTATATTATAAAAATTGAGTAATTAATTGATCCTACATCAGTGCCGATAGCCTTGTGGACAGCACACCGACGTACAGCACCATTGCGCTACAGGCTTCCCGAGTTTGAATCCCCACTGGGAGGACCTTTCTCGATCCTGCCCCGATCTCTCTCCAACTTCACTTCCTGCCAATTCTGATCTGTCCTATTATAATAAAAGTCGAAAATGCCAAAAATAAGTTAACTTACAATAAGTTTATTTTCAAAGCTATGAAAGTTCCGTAATGAGTTTTATTGTGAATTTCAAATAAATGTAAGTGGTAAATTTAACTTTTATTAATTATAATTCCCACATTAAACCAGCTTAAACACTGGTTATATGAAAGTTATGTTTGTGAATGAGACCCGTGTATTTTGTTAGTGTGCATGTTCCTGATCTGTATGGAGCCAGAAGAGTCTCAATATAGATAAATGCACACACTACATTCACATATGCACACACAGGATTCATAGATGCACACACATGATTCATAAATACACACACAAGATGCACAAATGCACACAAAATTCACAAATGCACACACAAAATTTAAAAAGCACAGAAGATTCACAAATGCATACAAAATTCAGAAATGCACACAAAAATCAGAAATACACACACAATTCAGAAATGCAAACAACATTTACAAATGCACTCAAGATTCACAAATGCGCAGGACAAGATTCAGAAATGTATTTCTGATGCACACACACATATATCTTGATTCACAAACTGCTTGCGGTCTGTGAACTTCACTGCATTTGTGTGTGAATTTTGAGACTCCCCTGACTTGGCTCGACACACAAATGCTTTTTTTTAAACAAGGAATGATCAGCAACCAATCAGATATCTCCCTTGTTTGAGCCAATCACAAGAATGCACCCCATGTGGGGGGATTGTTTACTTATAAGCCAATCACATGAACCTGTTCACACAGCAATTGTATTAAATTGTATGAAAATACAGATGTTTAGATTACAATTCAGGTTTATTTTTTATTATTTTTTACTAAATATAAATTTAAAAATGTCTCAATACATATAGCCCAGTGACTGCAGAAAAAAAGTTAACCATGTATTCATAAATTTGCAATAGGCAATTATTTCATTTTATTGAAATATTTTAATGAAAGTAAAAAAAAAAAAAAAAATGTTTAAACCTTTTTGAATATTTAAATATATCTAAATATTCTTTTGGATGCAATATAGAAGTCACTTTAATTATAATATTCAGTCCCTACATGAAGAGAGAGTCAGTGGTCCGCTGCGAGAGGAAAGTGGCTCTCTGGCTGCGAAAAGTGGGTCTCCGGCTGTCGTTCGCTTAGGAAAGTGAGTTGATCGCTGCGTGAGGAAAGTGAATCGTTCACTCAACTTCGCTGCTTGAGGAAAGTGAATCGTTCGCTGAGGGAAGTGAGTCGTTCGCTGCGTGACTCGTGAGGAAAGTGAATCGTTCGCTGAGGAAAGTGAGTCGCTCGCTGGGTGAGGAAAGTGAATCGTTCGCTGAGGAAAGTGAGTCGTTCGCTGCGTGACTCGTGAGGAAAGTGAATCGTTCGCTGAGGAAAGTGAGTCGCTCGCTGGGTGAGGAAAGTGAGTCGTTCGCTGCGTGACTCGTGAGGAAAGTGAGTCGCTCGCTGGGTGAGGAAAGTGAGTCGTTCGCTGCGTGACTCGTGAGGAAAGTGAGTCGTTCGCTGCGTGACTCGTGAGGAAAGTGAGTCGCTCGCTGGGTGAGGAAAGTGAGTCGTTCGCTGCGTGACTCGTGAGGAAAGTGAGTCGCTCGCTGGGTGAGGAAAGTGAGTCGTTCGCTGCGTGACTCGTGAGGAAAGTGAGTCGTTCGCTGCGCAAAGTGAGTCGCCGGCTGTGTGAGGTAAGTGAGTCGTTCGCTGAGGAAAGGGAGTCGTTCGCTGCGTGAGGAAAGTGAGTCGTTCGCTGATTGGCTTATAAGTAAACAATCCCCCACGTGGGGTGCATTCTTGTGATTGGCTAAAACAAGGGAGATATCTGATTGGTTGCAGATCATTCCCTGTTTAAAAAAAGGCATTTGCGTGTCGAGCCGAGTCAAGGGAGTCTCAAAATTCACACACAAATGCAGTGAAGTTCACAGACCGCAAGCAGTTTGTAAATCAAGATATATGTGTGTGTGCATCAGAAATACATTTCTGAATCTTGTCCTGCGCATTTGTGAATCTTGAGTGCATTTGTAAATGTTGTTTGCATTTCTAAATTGTGTGTGTATTTCTGAATTTTGTGTGCATTTCTGAATTTTGTATGCATTTGTGAATCTTCTGTGCTTTTTAAATTTTGTGTGTGCATTTGTGAATTTTGTGTGCATTTGTGTATCCTGTGTGTATTTATGAATTATGTGTGTGCATGTATGAATCCTATGTGTGCATATGTGACTGTAGTGTGTGCATTTATCTTTATTGAGACTCTTCTGGCTCCATAGATCTGTGTCCCTTTTTTGCCTTTCCTTCTGTATCTTACTTCGAATGTCTGTCTGACTGAGTTAGAAGAAGCCTTGTTTGTGAGTTGTCTATGCTTATCTTCTGGAAAGCTGGTGAAAGGACAGGGAAACTGGACATTGATTATTGGATGACCGAAATGGTCTTGGAGCAGTTAGGTCTTTGAGTTCTGATGACATCTTTGAGTATGAAATTCCAGGGTCAGATTGGATGCTCGGAGGTTGTGTAAACCATTTATTTTAGATGGAGGGATAAGGATAGGATATAGTGATCTAATTTTTCAAGTCTCAATGAAACCCAGTTTACTTTCTTAATGGACTTTTGTCTCCCAAGATAGACGGATGCCTACTACTTCTTCAACTTATTAATCCCATTTTAGATTTATAGCACCAATGTTTATTTTTATTTTTATGATGTTTCACTCAGAAATATGACTGATTACAGATAACTGCAATAGATGCCTGCTAGATCAACACTGAGGATTTTTCATCTTAAGTCATTCAGCCAACATTTTAAATTAAGGATGAACAATTTGAGGAGAAAATCTAGTTTTTCTGAGAAAAATTGTGATTTGAATAAAATACCATTGAAAAGAAAAAAATCCAGGTTTGCTGTGTTTGTTTATACGACTGCACAGTATGGCCAAAATCTTGTAATTATACCTCCATATGGTTATAAAACAACAACAGCAATAATAATAATTGTTGCTATTATTATTACTAAATAAAAACAAAATAAGAAAACTTTCACTTTAAATGAAAACAAATAAAATAATAATTTTTGGTTATATTTTGATAAAAGGTGCAGCCCCAGTTTAAACTGAGATGTATTTATATTTCTTTATTGAACTACCAGGACACATCTAAATAAGAGAGCCTGAACATCCCTAACATGTCCAAAAACGAGTATAGAGAATGGCACAAAAGCTCTGTCATACGAGCAGCCCTTCTCTTCCTACAAACAGCTGAGGAGTTACAGAGCTTTCAGATCGCCACATCAAATATTCAACAGGTGCCTCTGAACGTGAGCTTTTTGTGTGTCTGAGTCGGTAAGAAAGGAAAGATAGACGAGTGTGTGACGAGAGAGTTCATTTTGTTTTTGCTTATGGGAATCTCCAAGGAAAGCCCACCCATCTGCACATATCTGTGGAGGGTCTGACCACAAGAGAACGAACTGACACATCTGAATTGGTGAAGCAATGACGTAGAGAGGTGATGACAACTGAAGTGTGGCTAGTACACAACCTTGTTGACCTCCGTAATTCTGGCTCACGGAATCAACAACAGAAGAAATGTTCAAGAGGAAGAGAATGCTCAAGGTATGAAGCAGTTTGAGAGCAAGGACAGTTCAGTGTCTGAATGTGGAAATATTTACCTAGTTGGCTTAGGGTTTAATTTGGTAGTTGGGTGATGCATTATAAATTTGAGTGCTTTTATGTTTTTAAAATGTAAGATTTGAATCAGCTGTCGAGAGCAGCTTGCTGTGTGTTGTGTCAGAGAAACATAAACCAGTCATGGCGAACATGTATGAGGTTACCTCAAGAGAAATGGCATGGATTGGCCGGCTTTACTGACTGGTTGAGAAGGTTTGGTAGATTAGTGCAATTTATGCCTACTTTATCGTACAGCAGAGAAGAGATGCTCTAGATGGACGTGGGTGATTAGCATGTTTCCATTCCAGGTTTATCTCAGGTGAACCCGTATGCCAGTCGCCAGGTGTGTTGTTTGCTGTAAATCTTACAGCGGGAACGCCAGGTGCCTGTTTGCATAACATCACTGCGGCCTTGGTTAAAACCAGCTGCGTTTACCATGGCTACACACAGTAATGCCCGCAGTGTTGTATGAGGAACACTTGAAGGTTGAAATATAGTCTTTATTGTGGGTTGAATAAAAGCCTACTGCCTCTTTGGAGATCCAGCCATGTTTTGTTTGGAACGGTTTCACAGCTGGACGGGCAAGTCTCATGGTCTCAGCACACAATATGCAATGAAACTTGGGCCAGTGTATTGATTTAAATTAGCTTTCAGCATAGATATTTATCCATTTGTCTTTGAGCAAGTAATATTTTGATGTTCTTTTAATTTGTTTCAGGGTTTTTTACTGTATTATGCTATAAAGACTATCGTTCAAAAGTCTGTGGTTGGAAACATTTTAACAAATATTTATAAATCAAGTGTCATGCTCACCAAGACTCCATTAATTTGATCAAAAAATACTGTAAAACAGATAATATTATTACACTTTAAAATAGCAGTTTTCTATTTTTTATATAGTTTAAAATGAAATTTATTCATCGTGTGACGAAAAAGCTGAATTGTCAGCATCATTACTCCAGTCTTCTTCAGTGTCACATTATCTTTTAGAATCCATTCTAATATGCTGATTTGGTGCTCAAGAAACGTATTATTATTATCAATGTTGAAACCAGTGGTGCTGCTTAATATATTTGTTGAAACTGTAGGGTTGGGTATCGATTGGGTTTTATTCGATACCTGTGCCATTTCGATACTTTTAAAATGGTACCGGTGCCTAAACGGTGCCTGAACTGATACTTCTCTAAAAATAAATAAATAAATTGAATGTCAGACCAGACCTTTCAAGAACCGCTTAAAATGGCATTCGCACCATCTTTAGCTTCTGTGATGTGACGTATTTCTGAGTGAAACACAATATTCAGAAGGGACTACTTAAGCAAGCATGACTATTACTGTTGCTTTTCCTCATGGTTAGGGATTTGACAAACCCTGAGCCATATCTAGAGACCAAAATATCTTCGAGACTTGGGCCAATAAGCAACCATCCAGAACACCCTAGCAACCACATAGCAACTTCTTATAATACTTCTTAAAGTATTATTCATATTTTCCATTTTTATATACTTTCTAAATTATGTTGGTTATAATCATATTTCAATTCTTGATGTCAGCAGAAATCATTTCAGTTGGAGAAATGAAAAATAGCTTAATCATATTCAGTAAGAACAGGGGATATTAAGAATGTAAATGGGGTCTGTTTTTATTTATATTAAGGTAATGGAATAAAAACAGTTTTGACCGTAAATGTTGTCAGTTTTAAGAAGGAATTGCAGGAATGTTGACTACCTCAGTAACCCTTGTGTCAGTCAGAGACAGAGAGGGAACGCTGCCTAATAATGAGTGACACACAATCAATGTGACTCTTCAGACAGACCTGTGCACTGCGGTGTAAGTGTGCGATATATTTCCACTGATTTATAGGCGAGACATTGGCAGGCAGCTCTTCTCAGTGTCACTGATTTGGCCGGCATCTCTCCTCTGAGATCTCAGCTGATCTTCAAGCCGTGTGTTGTGAGGGCCGAGATATCATCAGATTGAGGAATGTGTGCTCAATCCAAAAACGAATGGAGAAGGTGGGGTTCTGGAAGCAGGTTGGGTCAGAAGATTTTTATTTTATTTTTTTTATTGGGGGCAGGGCTGTTTTTGAAAATGTTTCTTTTTTTTTTATACGCTCAATTTCAGTTTCATGTATTTTCAAATCTAAAGTTTTGGCCACCTAAATTATTATTATATATTTTATCTTTAGTTTTAGTAATTTAGTAGTTGTTTCTAGATTTTCTTTATTTTTTTTTCATTTATTTAATGATATTTTATTGTGTAAAATACTATGCATATGTGTCTTTATGTTTTAGTGTATGTTTATAGCTTTAGATTGCTTAATTTTGACTTACTACTTTTAGTGCTAGATTTCTTTTTTCCTAGTTTTTGTAACAGTTTTATTTATCAGTAATAACTCTGGTCAAGAGTTGTGGGCCTTGTGGTCAGGAAGTGATTTTATCTTTTGAGGTAAGTCTGTCAGTGTTTTCAGCTTTGCTTCCTTGTCTCCTCTAAGAGTTACAGCATGCAAATCCAAACGCAATATTTGTTTACACAGCACCAGTGTTTTGCTTTGCATTCTGCTTGATTAGTAAGCACACATACTGAGGGGTTAATTGTTATCATTGGGATTCTATAGGAACACCAAGCTCTGCTTGCTTAACAGTACAGTATAGGTTTAATCTTGTTAAATATGCTTATGCACTACTGACCATCTCTAAAGGTTTCTTGCCCAGGGGAGAGCAGCTAGCAATAAAGGTAAGTTTGATAGAAGTGTCCGACACTTCCTTTGTCCCATACTGCCACATGCACAGTGCTTTAATCAATCTGATCATGTCCTCTAAAATGATTGGCTTATCAATGTGCTGGCATTTCCTAATTTTCCATCCCTTTGCGGGAGAAAACAAGGATTGCTCTGGGTAAAGCAGCAGGCAGATCCACTCTTGTCATCCCTCATTCAGTGTTTAAACTCATCCGTGACTGTTTGGTGTTGTGCAAACCTAAAGGAGGACTGCAGAGATCTGTTCTTCCCCCGAGGGGTTCGGGGAAGTGCTGTCTCGCAACCAAATGCTCCCGTGGCAGTGTTTCCATCGAAACTGCCTGTCAGGTGGATGAAACTCAAACAGTCATCATGACAGGTCCGCTGTTATCAGAACTAATCTGCATGACTGAGCCATAATTCACCGGGGCTTTTATTCATCAAGGACAAGAATAAAAAGATGTAAATAATAAGGAAGGAAACGTCCAGTATGTACGCAGCTCTTGCTCTAAGGCACAGAGAACTCTAAAACTTAGTGACTGCTCTGAACTTTTCAGAGCTGTACGTCACGTCATATTTCCTAACGGCATCAGCTGTAAAGCTCGAGGCAAAACAGAAAAAATGAAAGTATGTTGAAATCTACATTTTACTGTTTAATGGAAAATCAGATGCCATAAAATTTTATTATATGTGGTTTTATTAACAAAGTTCGGGAGAAGCACGATCAGATAATCATCCAATTTGGCACAGGTGCATCTCGTTTAGCTAATCATCTTATAGCACGCACGCGTATATATATCCAGTCTTCCTACCTCCTGTCCCACGACAGTTTTTCGGCATAGACCGTCTGTCAGCATTCGGTTCGCTCTGTCAGCATTCGGTTCGCTCTGTCAGCATTCGGTTCGCTCTGTCAGCATTCGGTTCGCGCTGTCCGTCATCTTATCACAGGCCCAATCTTCCTTCCGACGAAGATATCTATCCGCCGAACACCAACAAGCGTCATCGCGTCAGCTGCTCTTCTCGCCAAGCCACACGTTGTGGCCAAAAGCTCGTGCAAATCCTTGAGCTCGCCTCACTCGGCAACACGATTTTCTCGCCAGGACCGGGCTCTATTATAATGCTGGATCGCAGCCGTGCTCCAGTTCTCCCCGCAGTAAACCTCTCTCGCTTTTTCAGCCGTGTCGCAGTTCGATGCTGCCTCCACTAGCGGCGAAGACCGTGCGTTGTTGTAGTGGCATGTCGTTCGTGAAAGAATCGTTTTTTCGAATGAATCTTCTAGGCGAACGAATCGTTCTCGGTTTACACTCATTCATGAAGAATTTTTCAGAGTTGTCATCCACAATGAGCGAGTTTCATATGAGTCTCAGAGATCGAGAGCTCTCATTCGTGAACGAAAGGACTAAACCGGTATACATGTCGAGTTGATTAAACAGATACATGTCGTTCGTAAACGCAAGGAACTCTTATCAATTTTGTTAAGATGAGAGTAAACCGGGTCAGTTAGCCATTTAGCATGTCAATCTTGCAAAATGTAAAGCGCAGTTATAGGTACTGTGCACATATTGTTTACATATTTAGCATACAAAAGATAAATTCCACGTTTAATCCCCGATTTATGAACGTGAATATATAGATCAATATATGAACCGTCTGACCAAACAATTAAAATGCTAATCATGCAAGAAAACCTCGTGATTTGCTCATCTGAACAATTCAAATAGACGTTATATATAGAATGCGCTTATGAAGACGCCAAAATTTGTTAAACGGCGTTATGACTTAACTCTGTCCGATGACGATGCCACTTTTTAACCACGAAGCAAAGGCTTTTTGCAGAGTTGTCATCCACACCGAAATGTCTAAAGACATTACATTTGCTTTACTGTGCATGTTTAAACCTCACTGAGATGATACAGACATAAGTTTCATGCAATTATTCCGGCAGGATCAATTATTTAAGGACATATTTCACCATTTACTGGCATGATTATTCAGAATTTTTCACGCTACTGCCTCGTGTTTGGCTGCAGAACAACAAGTGTGAGTACATTTTCTATCGTCTTTTTAGGACTGTTATATGAAAAGCATGCAAAGTAAATGTCTTTAGAAACGGCTTGAATTTGAATTACTGCAATTAACGTTACTGCTATAGACATGTCTATTGGTACAATGGTTTATAAAACTAAACATGCTACATTGTTTCAAAGCCCTATTTTCACAGTCCATACTACAACAGGAAAACAGCATCCCAAATTTATCTGCTCCGGAGGCTGTTTAAAAGGGCCCAAAGGCCAAAACAAGAGGAAAAGATGCTTTTCCAACAGGACTGTATTAATTCAGACAAGGTTTGAGCAATTGTCAAATCAGCCAACAACTACAGCAGCCAAAGCAAGCATGAAGCTACTTTTACTTGCAACACGGGCCTGCACATCTCAGTATTTCCATCCTGTTACTTCTGCTAGCAGTGCAGGCTACACAGGTTCTTCAAGACATCACACACCCCAGCCCCTTCCCACGACCCACAGCTACAGCAGCTGAAGCAAACGTGAGGCCGCCTCCATTCGTAAACGCGCCCTCAACTCTTCCGCTCCCTCATGCTACTAACCATTTTTCTGTTCAGTGGCCTCCAGCTCCAGATTTGCCAGAAGGCAGAGGGTACCAAGACCTATTATTGGTCAGGCCGATTATTTTATTTATTTATATATCTATCTCGAACCCTCTTCAGCCAACCCCTCTAACGCCAGCTCATCCCCTTTCACTAAAACTCCTAATCTACCATAGCTAACTCTCCTAACATGCCCTATCTATCTGTAATGGTCAATCCTCACTTCAGCCATCCTTCCGCAGGAGCTTTCTCTGTATCTCCCCACCGCCGCAGCATTGACCGCTCCCGCAGGAGCCTTTTCTGTTTTTTCCTCACTGCCGCAGCAGTCTCCGCTTCCGCAGGAGCCTCTACCTATATTTCACCACTGCCGCAGCAGTCTCCGCTTCCGCAGGAGCCTCTACCTATATTTCACCACTGCCGCAGCAGTGTCTGCTCCCGCAGGAGCCTCTACCTATATTTCACCACTGCCGCAGCAGTGTCTGCTCCCGCAGGAGCCTCTACCTATATTTCACCACTGCCATAGCAGTGTCTGCTCCCGCAGGAGCCCTTTCCATCCTTCCCTACTGCCGCAATTCTCGCTGCCGCAAGAGCCTCAAAAATAAATAAATAAATAAATAAATAAATAAATAAATAAATAAATAAATAAATAAATAAATAAGTAAATAAAAATATATATTTTATGTCCATTCTCCAATTCAACCTCATCAGGCTCGCTTTTGTCTAACTCCGGAACGCCCAATCTAAATTCACGATGGACCCTCATTTCATCAACGACTCTGGTATAAAAAAAAAAAAAAAAAAAAAAAAAAAAAAAATTAATCGAGTAACAAAATGTGTTGTTGCTTAATTATACTGATGTGCGCATGCACAGTAAATCTGATGGGTAGGATAAAATGTCAGGACCCCGGACCTTTATTTAGTCGGGTTGACGTACCTTTTCAGTTCTGTGTATGTGATGTGACGCTAGTTTTACTTAAAGTCAAATGCTCATGAACTGACTGTCAGAGCAGTTCTGGAGATGTTGTTCACGTGTTCAAGTCCTCATTTAGTGAGACAGCAGACGCAGAAATTACCGTGAGAGTAATGCGCGCTTCAGTGTGTGTGTGAAAAAGGAAGTCGCGCTCCTGCTCCATTCATTAACAGAGACACACAGAACATGCAGGATTTACATTTAAACACTGTTCCGTCTTAATATTTAGAGATATTAATTCGTGAATCGGATGTAAGTGCAATTACCTATTTTGATTAATTCATTCAAAAAAAAAAAAAAAAAAAAAAAAAAAAAAAAAAAAAAAAAAATTCATTGCGAAAGAACCCGACGTGAGATTTAGAATAAATTAAAAGAGGCTTCGAAGCAGAGGAATTTGCCTACATCATTTTTTTTTTTTTTTTTTTTGTAATCGCGTTACTCGAGGAATCGTTTCAGCCCTAATCTTAAGCAGCTCAAAAGGGGCCTCTCACATAATCCGATAGATGCCCTCGGTTGTTGTTCACCAGACAAAAAAAAAAAAAAAAAAAAAAAAAAAAAAAAAAAAAAAAAAAATTTATATATTCCTCCTTAAATCATGTTGTGTACTTGAATAATAGAAGCCTCTCAGTTATCGTTTCTTCGGCCAAAGTAAGGGCCCTCCAGCCATCGTTACAATCTCCTTGCCTATTTCAGCATCGGACAGGGCTCTCCCTTCCGGTGCAGCTGGGCAGTGGCTCCCTTCGGTCGCAGTGTGAGCCTTTCATCTGTCATTGAGTTGCGCTGCGCGCTCAGCGGCAGATGGGGGTATCCCTCCCGGTGCAGCAGAGCCACAGGCCCCCTTCGGTCGTTGTGACAGCCCTCCATCCGATGCATCAAATTAAGCCGCTTATACAGTCGCAAGGGGGACTCTCCCTTCCGGTGCAGCAGAGCCGCAGCTCCCTTCGGACGCAGCGAGAGTCCCTCCATCAGTCGCGTTTTCTTGCCTACTCCGTATCGGACGGGGCTCCCCTACCGGTGCAGCAGACCCACGGCTCCCTTCGGTCGCAGGGTGAACCCCCCGTCTGAGTTATGTTGCATGCTCAAGGGCGGACCGGGATCTCCCTCCCGGGGGAACACAGCCGCTGGCTCCCTTCGGTCGCAGCAGGAGCCCTCCATCCGATGCATCAAACCGTTCCTCGAATCTTCTTGCCTATTCTGCATCTGATGGGGCTCTCCCTTCCGGTGCAGCAGACCCACGGCTCCCTTCGGTCGCAGGGTGAACCCCCCGTCTGAGTTATGTTGCATGCTCAAGGGCGGATAGGGTTCTCCCTCCCGGGGGAATAGAGCTGCTGGCTCCCTTCGGTCGCAGTGAGAGCCCTCCATCAGACGCATCAAGCCATGCCTCGCTTCGCAAGGGGGACTCGCCTTTCCGGTGCAGCAGAGCCGCAGCTCCCTTCGGACGCAGCAAAAGTCCCTCCAACAGTCGTATTCTAGTTAGCGTCAATCAGGGCTCTCCCCTCCGGGGCAGCACTCCTGCTGCAGAGTTGCGAACCCCCTACGGAGGCTGGGAGAACCCTCAGAGGCAAAAAACCGTGCCTCCATAAACCCGCAATGGGGGACTCCCCCTTCCGGTGCAGCAGAGCCGCAGCTCCCTTCGGATGCAGCGGGAGTCCCTCCAACAGTCGCGTCTCTTTGCCTTCTCAGCATCGGACTAGGGCTCCTCTTCCGGTGCAGCAGACCCACAGCTCCCTTCGGTCGCAGTGTGAACCCCCCATCTGAGTTATGTTGCATGCTCCACGATGGCTAGGGATCTCCCTCCCGATGGGGTACAGCCGCTGGCTCCCTTCGGTTGCATTAGGAGCCCTTCATCCGACGCGCCAAACCGCGGCTCGAATCTCATTGCCTATTTAGCATCTGACGGGGCTCTCCCTTCTGGTGCAGCAGACCCACGGCTCCCTTCGGTCGCAGTGTGAACCCCCCGTCCGAGTTATGTTGCATACTCTATGGCGGCCAGGGATCTCCCTCCCGATGGGATACAGTCGCTGGCTCCCTTCAGTCGCAGTGAGAGCCCTCCATCAGATGCAACAAACCGCGCCTCGTACTCAGCCGCAAGAGGGACTCTCCCTTCCGGTGCAGCAGAGCCGCAGCTCCCTTCGGAGGCAGCAAGAGTCCCTCATTTCTTGATATCTGGCATTGTGCTCCTCCCATAAGCGGCATGGAGGGCTCGCTGGTAAGACGTTGCGAGCCGCAGCTCTCGTCGAACACTGCACGGGCTCTCCAGGTCGCTCTGCATTTTCTTCCCAACACGCATATTTTGGGGGGCAACTAAATTTTATCTCTCTGGCTGCTGTCCTATGGCTTTAAGCTTCTTTTGGGGAGTTATTTGGGTTCGGGCTATGCTCCGGGCCCGGACCCCTCCCCCAGGACAGCACGCCAAAATATGCCTACTATTTGCCTTCAGATTAGATGTAAGGGTGAACTCGTGAAATGTGGTTTTATTAACAAAGTTCGGGAGAAGCACGATCAGATAATCATCCAATTTGGCACAGGTGCATCTCGTTTAGCTAATCATCTTATAGCACGCACGCGTATATATATCCAGTCTTCCTACCTCCTGTCCCACGACAGTTTTTCGGCAACCCTCCTCCACCCCAACTCCTCACTTCTAATCTATTCATCCCAAATTGGGATAGGGGGAGTTATTTGGGTTCGGGCTATGCTCCGGGCCCGGACCCCTCCCCCAGGACAGCACGCCAAAATATGCCTACTATTTGCCTTCAGATTAGATGTAAGGGTGAACTCGTGAAGTATGAGATATTTTAAATGAGACCATTTTTGATAAAATGATTGATGTACTTTTTTTTTTATTTGGTTCTTTTTCTAATCTAAAGTACCTTTTATTTTTTTATTATTTTTCTGTATTTAAAATAGTACTGCTAATAATCTAAAGTATCTCTATACATCTCAATGAATATAATTTAATTTTTTTATATATTTTACATATCTGAAAACATATAGTTTAACATTTATTTTAGATATTTATAAATCTAAAAAAATCCTATTTCTGAAGTGTATACACCGCATTAATAATTTTAAAATAAGTTTTGGTATTCTAGAAATAACTTTGCAACTACATGTCAAGAAATTCTCATTCATTTGGAACTAAATGTCTACTAACTCTTGAGTAGACTGTTTGGTTAGGTTTAGGGTTAGAAAATAAATTGACACATTTGCAAAGTTTCTCATATGTTGTATGTTGTGGACCCATCAAAATAAAGTGTTAGAAGATATTAAGTAGACCATCTACTAATACTCTAATGACAGTTGATGAAATTACTTACTGTTAGTAGATTGTCTAAAGTGAACTGTCAAAATAAAGTGTTACCACAATTTATTATTAGCTGATTCATATTTTGATGCTCTTATCACACCGCTGTCAATCACAAATCTCATATATGATATTCATTTTGCATATAGGTTTAAAAATGTCCACTTAGGTCACATTCCAGTGGTCAAAGTGTGAAGTTTGATGTAAATGCTTGGCTTTTATTCTAAATGAGAACAGAGGTCAGAAGACAACTGTCCCGGTCACTTCATAAGCTGCTTGCTGCTCCCTTAGTAATTATCTTAGTTTGATTCGGACATTTAAAATCAAAGTGATCTGCTGACCTTATCTGATGAGAACAATCTCCATAATATCACTGCTGATTAAGGATTTGTCATCTATTTTCTCCAAAGTATGTTGATTGTCATTAAATTCAGACGATGCATTCTATTGCTCTTGAAACAGGGATGACTTTGATCTCTGTGTTGTTGAATGAGCCCATCAGAACCCATTATAAAAACTGTTTCTTCTAATTCTCATTCCCCATCTTTCAGGCTCGAAGCACTGATAATCTGGACAGTTCTGGGGAGTCTGGGACCCGATCGGTGGGAACCACAGCCAACTTGAAGGGGAAGATGAGTAAAAGGTGCGTGTCTCTGTATTTTATTTGAATTTTTAATTAAAGAAAAAAATATCAATTGTGTATCAATAAGATAGGTTGTATGATAGGTTTTTATTTTTTCTGAAATTGTGTTATCTTTTACATTTTTTGGTTTCATTTAATCCTTTAAATGGCAGTCAAATGAAATTTGAACAGTTTCTTTGATTTTTTGACAAACAATGTGCTGCACAGATGTTTAATATGAAAAATCTAAAAAATTTTGAACAAGTTTTTAAAAAATTCTCTACAATTTTTAAATAATGTTTCAATGAGTGAGCTAGAGCAGCTCTAGGGATGAAATTCAAGTCCTCTTATAAGCTGGTAGACGCTGAAAACACCACAAGCATCGCGTGTGCTTGAGATTGTGTTGTAGACATGTATATTTTAAAAATAGTTCATTTTTCAATAGCAGTGTATATCAGTCTGATTGTGGACAGCATTTTCATTTATTCATCCAAACTTTGCCAAATTCCTTGACATTCCACATTACACAGTAAATTCCATATTTATGACTGGATTGATTCCACAATTCTGTCCTTGTTTTTTTGCATTGGAAATCATAGGGCTCTATTCCTAAGCACCTTTCTTAACTCAGGTTCCCACCTTGCAGGCACTTGAATAGTAACCAGGACCCTCAAACTCAGGTTTAGACCAAGCAATTGAAATAAAGAGTAAAATAGCCTTAAAGGTTTTAGACAAAAAAGATATTAACTATATTTAGGTTTGATATTTAAGGGATAGTTCACCCAAAAATGAAAATGTAATGTTTATCTGCATACCCCCAGGGCATTCAAGATGTAGGTGACTTTGTTTCTACAGTAGAGCACAGACCAGGATTTTTAACTGAAACCGTTGCAATCTATCAGTCTTATAATGTAAGTGAATGGGAATCACTGTTAAAACATAAAAAATAAAAAAAATAAAAACGTGACCATAGATTGATGTGTGCTTCTACTTCTTCTTGCTTTATGGCAGATGGCAGACTTAAAAGTGCATTACTGCCACCTATCTGTCAAATGGACCATTGACACTCCTTATTGAGATTGTATATATAGTGTAAATGGTCTACTTGAGAAATAGGTGGCAGTAATGCACTTATAAGTCTGTGCTCCGCTATAAATTAAGAAGAAGAAGATGCCTCACGCTCCTGCTGCTGAGAACACGCACAGGAGAGTTCTAACAGTTCGGACATTGTGTGAATCAGAGGTAAACAACAATATAAATACTGTTCAGTTTCTTGCACAGACCGATTGTTTTGTGTCTTTACACATCAGCGTATCATAACCAGCCGCAGGGTTTAATTTGGTTTTGTTTGTGTATGTTTTTTGTTTTTGTTTTATTGTATACTTAGCTTTAATTCCCATCCACTTCCATTATAAGACTGCAACCGGTTGTTTAAAAAATCTTCGTCTGTGTTTTACTGAAGAAACAAAGTCACCTACATCTTGGATGCCCTGGGGGTAAGCAGGTAAACATCAAATTTTCATTTCTAGGTGAACGATCCCTTTAATTAAGTGAAGGCCTGTTTAACTGTCAGCAATGTAGCTTAGGTTCACAAGCTCTGAACATACTCTAAAACAGGAAGAACTTGAGTTTCACTTCCGCCTGAAATAACTGATAAGTAGATGCAAAGTTTCCCTGTGGTGTCCATGAGTAGCTTACTGAAAGCTGCCCTAGAGAGCTTCTACATTTGGTGGAATTTGAAAAAACAAACTAGAGCTGAAGAAAATGTGCATCGTACTGTCCTGTGCAAAACTTGTGGGTGTTTGCCAGAGCCCTGAGAAGTCTTTGGGATATTTTTGTTTCATTTCATAATTTTCCAGATAAAAATCCTAAGGCTGAGAAATAGCCGTAGTGCTACTTGCTACAATGGCTTATTTGATTAACCAAACAAGTTAAACATAGTTTGAAGTTTTCTCTACTTGTAACTGATAAACATAGAGTATATGATGTGTTAACTCATTTCATATATTGATTGTGATTCCAGGCTTTCTGTTGTGAAAGGTCACTTCCCCAAGCTTGTTGACTGTGCCCACTTTCACTATGAAAATGTGGGCTTCGGTTCTATCGAGGTAAGATCTTGTCTTATTAAGAAGAAATTTGTTAGCTCTCCACCAAAATGTTATAAAAATGAAAAAAATTTATATCGCCCAGCCCTATAGGTCACATTTGTTTGCAAAATTGGTTTCATTTTCATTTACTTATCCAACTTTTTTAGTTTGATTATTATTCATATTATTATTTTGCCCAAAAGATGGTGTTTTACATTAGGAGCACAATTATGATACCTAAAAACATTGCCTATGTTGGCATTAATGTTTATTTATACCGTATTTAGGAGTAAAAAAGATTATTTACCAGAAATGCAGAACCAGATTTAAAGCTATGACATTAATATTATGTTGCCCTGACTAAATGACCTTTAGAAATGTGGTTTTATTTTTACATTTTGATGAAAGATAACAAGCACTGATCAGTTGTGCACAATAAGACCAAGAACATCCATTAAATAAGTTAATAAAAGGCTTTTTTTGTGTGTGTGTTTTAGTGATGTACATGTTCAGCTGTCAATATGCATCACAGTTAGAGTTCAACACTTAGGGTTATTAGTAAAAAACAAGCAGATATCAGCATACAGACAGATCGACTCCGGGGGTGATACAGTCACTTGCTTTGTGACCTTCAGTAAAACAAGCGCACACACACACACACACACACACTCACACACACACACACACACACACACACTGTTTGTGTGCTCTGACAGGGAAGAGGAAACAATTACTTACACTTGATTCACAGATACACTGCAGTATGTCAGAGCTCTTCTCATATAAACTACCACAAAGTGCTTTGTTTAAGCTTGTCTAAAATCTGTGATCCATTTAAGAAGGTTTACAGCCATAATGATAGACATTCATTCATTGTCAAAATGTAATTCGGTGTCCCTGTGGCATTGTTTTGTGTTTGTGCTGCATTTTGTGTTTATAATGGCTGAGCTCTGTACACACACATCACCACACACACACACGAGAGCACCTGGAGCGCACTGAGCGTACAACATGACTGGAGTGGGAGTCCATCTCATTAGTGTTTAAACCCCCTGAAGACAAAAATAAAAGACCTTTACATGTTTTTTTTTTTTTTACTCTGACCCTGTGAAGCAGAAAGGGTCTCTGCAGTTCCTCTGTTCTTTGTGCAATTGCTAATGCAATACAGTATTTCTTGGCCATGTACCATACTAGTACCATGGTTCTTTGAAATGCCATGGTACACTTCATGACTATGGTTATACATATTTAAATACTCTCCAGGGCTACATTTGTTTTATTGTTTACAATTTAAAATAAATGTTTTCTGTTTAAACACACACACACACACACACACACACACACACACACACACACACACACACACACACACACACACACACACACACACACACACACACACACACACACAGAGATATATATATATATATATATATATATATATATTAGCAGTCATTCTTATGTCACATGTTCCTTCAGAAACCATCGTAAGATTAATTTGCTACTGAAGAGATATGTATTAGTATTATCAGTGTTGTAAACCGTTATGCTGCTTTATATTTAATGTCTCCTAGCTTAATAACACTTAAGTCGCTTTTTATAAAAGTGACTTTTTACATCTCACTGATTAAAGTAATTGTCAAAGGAATGAGGAAGTTTGCATGCTATATAAATATGAAACAGCATTTTGAATTATTGTGAAGGGATGTTTCCAACTTCCCATAAACAGTCATGTGTTTGAAAGTAGCTGTATATCATAAATTTGAATAGCACACAATTTTTTTTTTATATATATATATCTGTCCAGACTAAAAGCGATATTAGAATCAATGCAATCCAGGACATGTTTTGGTGTTTGTTACTTTCAACTCATTTTAATATATCGGAAAAATTAAACTTGGTAAGTGCAAACGAATGCCTCTAGAAATTTACACCCTGTAAATATATAAATGCACAATCATGTTGGGATGCAGGTGCATGATGAATGTAACACCCATTGAGATGTACTTAATCCAATAGCTATCCAATAATAACTTGTAAGATCAGGATAAATGAACACAAAACCAGCCTAATTTATGCAACCAATTGTTCTTATAACATATCGTGTGGTTATGGTGGAAATATGCAGTCTTAAATTATGATGCAAGACTTTACATGTTTGTTTATATGTGCTTGAACTTCTTCGCACCTTCATGAATTAATGTTTGCTTTTTACACCTTCAGCTTCAGTTTGCCAATGAGCAGAGCGATGCCAGCTGGACCTCGGGCAGTGCCAAAGATCTGGTTTTCCTCGTGCAGGTGTCCTGCCAGGTGAGTAGGCACACATGCCCCAGACTGCGCTAATAATAAACACACACAAAAAAAAAACATGCCTGACTGTATCAAACGTGAATTAATTCAGTGCACTACACATCATTTTTGCATCATGCATCTTTCCTCTCTTCTGTTAGCATGTCATTTGTTGACTCCCCCTCCTCTCTCTATCCCTCTTTCCCCAACTCTCTCTCTCTCTCTTGCTGAAATCTAGGGTAAGACGTGGATGGTGCGGCGTACATACGAAGAGTTCCGGACACTGGACGCCCACCTACATCAGTGTATTTACGACCGCCGTTACTCGCAGCTTTTGGCCCTTCCTCCCCTTTGCGAGATTGGAGACCGGCTGGAGGTGAGCTCAACATCGCTGGACAATAATGCTTTCTTTTTCTTATTTCGCTTCATCATAGCTCATGTTGTACCGCTAACTGAGTTAGCTGCTCTGTATTGAGGTCATCGGCCAGTTATGTAGGTTGGTGTCAGGACACTTAGGGACAGTACTGAGAAGGAAAACACTTAATCTTTCATGTCACTATAGTTATTATTTTTATTTAATTTTTTTTATTTATCATGAGATTATTTTAAATCTGGTAGACTATTTTTGTAGTGTCTTTGAAATAAGTCTCTTATGCTGAGCAAGTCTATGTTTATTTGATCAAAAATATAGTATTGAGAAAGAGTATTACAATTTAAAATAATTGTTTTCTATGTTAAAATGTCATTTTTTTCCTATGAAGACAAAGTTGAATATTAAGCAGTCATTACTCCAGTCTTCAGTGTCACATGATCCTTCAGAAATCATTTCAATATTCTGATTTGTTGCTCAAGGAACCTTTTTTGCATGTTGAAAACTTAATAGTGCTTAATAGATTTTCTCAGAATTATTTTCTTTGTTGAATACAAAAGTTCAAAAGAACATTTGAAATCTATATTTTTAAAACAAATGTCTTAATTGAGCTAACACTTTTATTACATTTATTGCATCCTTACTAAAAGTAAAGTATTTGTTTCTTTAATAAAAAATCAAACTGACATGTATCTTATATAAAACATTTTCATTTATAAAGTAAGTGAGACTTTCAGTTGAGCTTAATATGCATGTTCTTCACGCAGATCTTCACACCACTGCTGTCAGAATATCTGAACCGTCTCTCCATGATCGTGGACAATAAACTGAACTGTGGGCCAGTTCTCACCTGGATGGAGGTGAGAGTCAAGCAGAGTAAAGATGGGAATGCTAACATATATTAGAGTAGATAAGAACTGCAATTTGGAAGCATGTTGAAATTAAACTTATTTAAAGGTATAGTTCACCCTCAAGACTTTCCAAACCTGTGTGTGTTTATTTCTTCTGTGGAATACAAAATATATTCTGAAGAACGTTGGAAACCAAACAACATTGGAGCCCATTGACTTCCAATGTATGGCCTGATGAAAACATTTCTCAAAATATCTTCTTTTTGGAACAACATAAGCATAAGAAAACCTAAGAATCTGTTTTGCTTTGAGATTTTGGCTACCTGAAGTCATGCAATATTCCAGCTAATGGATTTTCATGCTCCCTACAGATTGACAACCATGGCAACAGGTTCATGCTGAAAGAAGAAGCATCTTTAAACGTCCCTGCCATCGCTGCTGCTCATGTCATCAAGCGATATACTGCTCAGGCTAGCGATGAGATCTCTATTGAGGTATAAGACCACTTATTTTGTCCCCTTCCTTTAAAAACAGGACTTTGAGATGTGACATATGAAAGCTTTTTTCAAAGCTCCTTTCAGTGTTGTACCTCAAACCACAGCATAAACTCCAAACTCTTCCAGAAGACCTTGTACCCAGTTTGAGTTCTCACTTCCTGTCCTTATTCTGCACATGCATGCACAGCCTGCCTGGTCCTGGGACACGGTTTCGTACTCTCTGCTCTTCCTCCTCTTCCTCCTCCGTCATGTCTATTCCTGTCCCCCTCCCTATACACTGCTCCATATACAGCGACACTTTCTGGGCCAGAGAATGGGGTGACCCAAACTTAGAACACATTCAGGCCCCTTTTCTCTCTTTATTTTTCTTTCTTTCTCTCTGTCCTTTGCATAGATATGACATCATTTTTTAACTGTTCTAGCTAGCTAGCTAGCTTTAACTATATGGCGAGACCATAAAAACCTCCTAGAAATGCCTTATGACTTTGCTAATCACTTTAGAAAACCACTTAGTAATGCTGTATTTGTCTGTTTGTCTGTAAACATTTTTGAATTAGGCAAGGCTTTTAAAGCCAACACCAACATTTATTTTGACAAACTTTTCCTTTTTGGTTTCTCTCTTTTTCCTTTTATCTTTTCTTTCATCTCGGGCTTAATGCTTTCTCTGCTCTCAACTGAGAGATAGGAACTGATATTTTTTTCCCTTCCTCTTTTTTTTTTTTTTTTTAATTTGGGTCATATTTCAGCACGCAACAGTGCTTTTGAATAGAGATGTTAATCTGATTGTGACTGGATGTTGTTGAGAATATATGAAGTGTTTTGTCTGCAGTGCACATACAGTAATTGAAGCTGCTGACGTGCTTGTGGTTGAAAAAATATGAACTCAATCATCATCCTCTTCTATGCTAATATACTTTTATGAAGAGTTTTTGATGGTTTCAATGCACAATTAATTTGTATGTTTGTTACTAGTGTTTGTGTTTGTGTGTGTGCATGTATGTGCGCACACATCTGTTTGCATGCTAATCGCTTGCATTTGTTGTTTACAAAGGTTGGTGATATATTGTCAGTGATTGACATGCCACCCAAAGAGGACACCACATGGTGGAGAGGAAAGCATGGATTCCAGGTACCGGTTCCAGGTTCCAGGATCTGAATTGGGCAATCTTCAGTAACACTGTAAACAATGAGCCTAGCTTTCCCCTCTTTTTCTTCAGGTTGGCTTCTTTCCCAGTGAATGTGTGAAGCTAATCAATGAGAAGTTGCCACAGTCGGTCAGCGCTTCTGTCAGTAAGCAAGGTACCTCACATGCACATGGTCTTCTTCAATATCCAGATATCAGGATGGTTCTGGAAGTAGAAATGCCTTTAAGAATCTCTATTGCAAAACTGATTGAGAAATGTACTTTGAACTCTTCTTGCTGGTTTATCAGTGCTGCAGTACGCATCATTTGGTTGTTCATCTTTATTGGCTTTTTTAGAGGTGGATGCTGTAGGCTCCAAACCTGGCATTAACAACACGACTGAGCCTTCCTCTCCAACATCAGGTATCACTAAATTATTTATTTATTTTTTTACTTTTCAGAAGTTGCAATTAGGGCTGGGCATACTATTAAAGTGACTATGAAACCACAGTCAGATCTTTTCTTCTCTATTGTGACACAGCCGAGTGTAGCAGTATATCGAAAAAGAAAAAATGTAGGACAGGGATGTGATTCTGTGCATCAGTTGTTGATTAGATTGTACTCAAATGTGGAACCAGATGAGGGCAAACTTGCAGGAGCAGGTTTTAAAGTGGTCATGATGCGATTAAGAGTTAAGAGTCAACCTCCGCCCAAATGTTCACGAAAAAAAGAAGGCATAACTTTTATTCTTGCTGTTGCAACCACCGCCATGTTGTGGAGGAGATGCTGTGTGTTTCGTTTTGAAAGTGAAACTACTTTGTTTGGCCTTCCAAAAGAGGACATAACTAGAAATCGGTGGTTAAGTTGTATTTACAACACTGTTCCAGAACAGTTCATCCCAGATGTGTTCAGATGTGTGTAGCGCTTTTTACGGAGGAAGAGGACTGTTTCCTGTGAGATTAGCCTACAATGCCAGTGTCTGTTTCTATAAAGTGGGACAGTTCCAACTTTACAAGGACAGTCTGGCGCTTCTGACTCACAGTCTGTAGGTATGTTTTCATATTTATAGGATTTGCCACTGATGATTTAAACGTGAGTTTTGAGCAGTGTAGAACAGCCCTTTTTGTTTCTCCGATCACAAATACATACATGGTTTTATGTTTACACAGCACAATGCAAAATGCATAAAATTATAGTGTATGTCATTATAATCAATAATTATGTCCTCACTGGATGCTACAAATGCCTCGTTTGTAATGGGTACCATTGGTTTTGTCTTGTCGCGCCAGGACACGGCATCACAGTTTGCTAAGGGGTGTAACATTTCCGTCACCAGCTTGAGGAATTCGGCCAATCACAACACACTGGATAGCTGCCCAATCAGAGCATACCTCGCTTTTTAGAACGATGAACTTTGTTAAAATCGACGCATTTCAGAAAGGCGGGGCATAGAGGAGCAACAGTAATGTACATTATGTGGAAAATGTGTTTTTTTTTTTTTTTTTACCTTAAACAGCATAAGCACATTGCATTACACCAAATACACAAAATAATGTTCTTTTTAGCAACATCATATGACCCCTTTAAGCAGCAGGTTAGCTGATTGAAGTCCTGAATACAGAGATACTCCGCTTATATAACACTGGTAATGCACCACAAGACATTTCAGGTTTTATATTTCAAGACATTTTTGAATGTCTGTGTGGCTGTCTGCTGCATTCAGCCCAACGCCTCTACTAATAGTGAAGCTGAACATTTAACTATTTTAAAAATAATGACGCTACCACCGCTACTGAGAAATGACCACAGCTCTTAAATTGTGAAACTGTTTTATCAAGTCACATGTTTTGTGCACGAGTTTGTGCAAGTGAGTGTCTGTAAGTGTGTGCATAAGTTAAAAAGAGAGTGAGAGCATGCATTCCATAGATAACAAAGGAAATTGTCATATTTATTTCAATGCCTTTGTGGTTTTTAGTTCTTTCGCTGTGGTAGGCTGCAAGTGTCTTTGAAATAACTAAAATAATTTGGTTAAGTATACAGTGTCCATATTGAACTGTACTGCGGTGAAAAAAACGACTAAAACTAGTTTAGCTGTGCATTTACTGAAAAATATTGCCAACCAATCAGAATCAAGCATAAAACAGTAATGAAATATTTGAATTTAAAATAACTTTTTATTTGAATATATTTAAGTGTAGTTTATTTCTTTTCAACATCATTACTCTAGTCTTGAGTGTCACATGGTACTTCAGAAATCATTCTAATATGCTAATTACCTGCTAAAGAAAAGTTTCTTTAGAAATGACATGTATTGCTGACCCAAAACTTTTAACACCAATTCTTGAAAAACCTACATCGATCAACCACTAATCATGAATAGCTGATTTATCGCCCAGCCCTAATTGTTTTTTCTTAGAAAAACATGCTTTGGTTACTTGATGTTCTAGTGCCAATGATATTAGCATGGCTGCTGTTCACAAGGTTATTTTTAAGGCCTTGAAAGGCACTGTAGACAAAACAAATGTGTATTTAAGATTTTTAGGTTGTGGTTTAGTCTGCTAAACACGACAGCAGCATCTTCTAATGAAGTGCTTTAATGGTAAATGTATTCGATGCATTTGATGTTTCTGTCGATTGTGTTCCCTTTTTTCTCTCAGTTCTCCATCCTTGGTTCTTAAGCCTGGCTGGTAACAACTTCAATGGATTTACCTAAACTAACATTTCTGTATCCGCCTTTTTCTAACGCCTTCCATCCTTTGAGACAAGCATTTGTAACACAGATTGTGGTTGTTTATACAGCAGGCAGAGAGAGTGTGGGAGGTTAGGGGAGGATGATATTATAGCTTGGGTGTTGGAGGTTGGAGACACTGCAAAAATGCTGATGTGGCCATCATTCTGTAGCATCTGCTGAAGAATTACACGCCTCTTGTATAAATGCGAATCTGTTAGTAGGCTTGCTGTGGGGATTGATTTTGCTTGAGCCTGATCCATGTTATATTGAATGTTTTAACACAGTGTCCTAACCAGACACGATGCGATAAGATTCCAGCAACAAACAGTGGAAATGACTAGGCAAAGGCAGTGGAAAGAAATGTCTGAATGTAGTTTCACCTCAGAACTTTCCGGAGATATCTTAATTTCTAAAAGTGCTGTTTTGTTAGACTGCATTAATGACTTGCAAAACTGACATGTTGATGTCTACACTACAGACTTTGAAGGGCCCTCATTTAACCTGTTTAGCTGTTAACTTACATTTGTTTAATTCAGGTCATTGACCCTGGGGTTTGTGAAGTATCTATAGCAGTGGTTCTCAACCATGAGGTCACTAGGGGGCTTCAGCGCACCTCCAAGGGGACGCAAGGCAGATTAAAATGATTTAAAATAAGACAAAACATAGAATAAAAATGTCAGCAAAATCAGATTTCTTTATGAAGTTCCTTACATTTTCGTTTAAGAAGTTTTAAAAGTTTTAAAACCTGAATCGAAGTTTTTTTTTATTTTTTATATCAGTTTTATCATTTAAAATTTTTTATTGAGTGTAAATTGCGATTTGTGAGTAACATTTTTTTTGTCAAAACCCTGTGATCACAAACTAGAAAAGTCAAAAATTCATAGACAACAAAAAGTGTAAACCCTGATTTAAAGAACATTGTTCTTAAAATGACAGAATTGAATTATTTAATTATTTATAATTATTTATGTTAACATTACCACTCCCTAGTTTCTCTAAAAAAAAAAAAAAAAAGTTTATTAAAAAAGCAGCTTTGAAATGTGATTTAAAAAGGTAGAGAACCACTGATAAATAGCTATATCACCTGCTCAGAGTAACATGGTTTTTAGAGCAATGGCTGATCTGCTCAAATGGAACTCAACCTGTTGGAGTTGTAAACGTTATAGATTAGAGCACACTAATTGCTTTTTAGATCTTTTTCGTGTGGTTTTCTTCTTTTGATGGGTCAGAGTGCTTATATGCAGTATTCATTTGTAGTTCAAGTCACCTGTTAGTGCTCTGCAAAGTTTGCAGGTTTCTGATAATTCGTTTATGAGATTATTTTGAATAATAGGGAGTGTATGAGACCAATCAGCCATCATATGAAATTTGTAGCATTTTGTTGCACTTTTCAGCCTAATATACCTCAGGAGTTGATATTAAGCCGTTTATTTATAATCCCATTTATTTACATATTATTTTGTGTATTTTTCAGATATTCCCTGCTGAGTGTGTAGGGAACAGTAAACAATTATGTGGTGTGTGTAATTTGTGCAGTCCATATTGTAATTTGCCTGATTAGCTCTCTGTCTCCCCCTTCTGGCAGTGTCTAAGAAACACGGCAAGCTGATGGGCTTCCTGCGCACCTTTATGAAGTCCAGACCCACCAAACAAAAGCTAAAGCAGAGGGGAATCCTAAAAGAACGGGTGTTTGGCTGTGACCTTGGCGAGCATCTCCTCAATTCTGGCCAAGACGGTAAAGAAACAGAGTATTTTCTTAATGTGCTTTAAGATGGGAACATTGCAGAAGGTCCAATTGTATGATATTTGTATGATCAAACTTTAGTGCCGCAGGTACTAAAGAGCTGCTCAGAGTTCATAGAGAAGCATGGTGTGGTCGATGGCATCTACAGACACTCTGGTGTTTCCTCCAACATACAGAAACTCAGGTGCGTTTAAACAATGCACTTCATTCAAGTTTAAATAAAGGTTGTCACGCATCACTCTTTTATTCTGTGCACACTTCAAATGATCATTTATGTACTCATTTATGTACCATGAATTCTGTTCTCATCCTGATCAGGCATGAGTTTGACAGTGAAAATGTTCCAGACCTGACGAAAGATGTGTACATGCAGGATATTCACTGCGTCGGCTCGCTGTGCAAGCTCTACTTTAGAGAGCTGCCCAATCCTCTGCTCACGTACCAACTCTACGACAAGTTTGCTGTAAGTCATTCTGGCTCTAGCAAAAGTTATGTTTAAACCTTCTGTAAAATTAGGATTTTAAAAAAAAATTCTGTGGTAAAATCATAGTATCGTAAATCCTTTCCTGACTTTTTTTATTATTGTTTACATAGTGTGTTCCTTTTGTTCATGTTAGAAGATATTTTTTTTTTGTGTCAGTGTGTATCACAGATTTCAATTACTATTTTCAAAATTGATAATCGTAAAAAATGTCTGTTTAGTAACAAATCAGCATATTAGAATGATTTCCGAAGGATCACGTGACAGTGAAGACTGGAGAACTGATGCTGAAAATTCAGCTTTGCATCACAGGAATAAAATACATTTTAAGATTTAGATTTAGATTTTTTATTTTAATAATACTTCACAAAAATAGTTGTGATCAAATTTCTCATGATACTAAGCAAGCTGTATTGTCCTATCTGTCCAGGAATGTATGGGAGAGATGACGGAGGAAGAGAGAATGATGAAAGTACATGATGTTATCCAGCAACTTCCTCCTCCTCACTACCGGTAACCCCAATACTCACTACTCATGGATCACAACTAGCTTCATCTGTCATTGAAGGTGTGAGAGAAAGAGCAGTGATTTCTGACAATAAGTGATCTCTTTGTGTTTGTCTCAGCACTTTGGAGTACCTCATCAAACACCTGGCTCATTTGGCCACCTGCAGTGGAGAGACGAACATGCACATTAAGAATCTGGCCATTGTCTGGGCCCCCAACCTGCTCAGGTAACCCTTAACATGGCATTTTAACTACATAGATGTTGGTGACGCACAGTGTGCTGATAATATCCATTTCAGCCAGTGTTAACAATATTGAGGTGTATATTTCCATTTGTTATTTTATTTTGTACATTATATTTTTTTATATATCACCATCAGCCTGATCAGGTTGATATTGGAGACACCAGATGAACATTCTGTCATTATTTACATTATTACATTATTTTAATTAAGTTTTTCCAAAAGAAGATATTTTGAAAAGTGTTGGTAACCAATCAGTTGACGGTAGCCATTGAGTTTTTTCCATAGTATGGAAGTCTACAGTTAACTCTTTGGTTACTAAGATTCTTTAAAAGATCTTCTTTTGTGCTCAGCTAATGGAGGAAACTCGTACAGGTTTGGAAAAACTTGAGGGTGAGTAAATGATAACAGAATTTTCACTTTTTGGTCATATCAGAGAAAGTGATATGAATGATCATTGATTATCAAGAAGCCAAAATATCAGTATTTTTTTTACTGATGAAAACACTTGTACGAGACTTGTATTCTGCCATCATTGATGTTTTCAGTGCAGATTAATAAGCATTTTTGTTGTGGGTTTTACTGGTACAGGCTCGGGGTTCAAATGAAAACACATGATTATGAAGCAGAATCTGCTGTTTTGTTTCAGATCCAAAGAAATTGAAGCAGTGGGCTTAAGCGGTGCTGATCCATTTAAAGAAGTGCGCATCCAGTCCGTGGTAGTGGAGTTTCTGCTCAGCAATGTGGAAGTACTGTTCAGTGACTCCTTCACTTCTGTTGGCCGTTTTACTGCAGGTATGTTGAATCAACAAATCTGTCTCTCTATGGATGTTCACATTCATCAGTAAACCACTCATTCAGTCCAGTTTATTCAAACAGCATTTTCATTAAACAGTCAGTGATACTGGTTTTGTTCCAAAATGTAGTGAGCTGCCTACTTAAGCAGTGTTGTAATGCATCATAGCCAAAAAGTAGGCATTTTAATGAAACTGCCTTCAAAGATACAGTACTTTTTTTTTTTTACATCAATGTCGTATCCTTCAAGAAGAAACCAATTCTGTAATGTGACAATCTCAGTGGCAAACTCTGATGCTGCTTATGCAGGCAATACACAATATATTGGAACAGAGCTGTCTGGTAAACCGATACAGTAGAATACAGAATGTGTTTAATAACTTCCCTAGCCATTCTTTGGTTTAAAGTAATATCTGATGCAACTTCCAGGCCTTAATTTCTCCAGTGTTTTCTTCCCTTCTGAGATGCAGCTGTTCTTGTTTTCATATTTAACAGTGATACGTGACTCCTACAACAAGGCCTGTGCACTTCTCTATTTTCTTTTTCATCCATTAAGATACAACATGAAATACCTATAATAATCAACAACTTTTATATATTAGGGCTGGGAGATATAGTTAAATTATTACACTGTTTTGCAATGCAATGCAATTATAATATTTTTAATTTTTATTATATTTTTGTTGATATTTACACTTTAGATAGCCATGTTTTTTGCACAATGAAGAACCATTTCAGCCAAACTGACACTGCTGCCATGTCAACTCATACTGTTTAAATAAAAAAGAAAGAAAAAAATCTAGAAAGATGTTCTGAAAAAAAAAAAAAAATCTAGTAAAAAAAAAAAAGAAATCTAGTTGAAATTATCAAGGCATGTTTTGCACAAAATAAACTAAAATAATCAACAGTTAATCTTTTTTATTTGTATCCATCAAAATTTTTACTTGAATATGTTTTATTAAAGCATTTTAAGTTATGTAAAATGACACATGGGGACTTCTGTGAATAACTCCAAAGCAGTTTTTTTTTTTTTTTTTTTTTTTTTTTATCAAAAGTGATCAAAACACTTCTAAACTCTGTTGCAATTTGGTGAGTTTTAAATTTAGAAACCTTATTAAAATATCTATAATACTGCACATTGCAATACGATGGAGGTGAGGTTAAATTAATTTCGTTTAGAATTATTGGAAATAAATGATAAATATTTAATATGTCTCCCAGCCCAGTTATTTTCAGGTTAGTCTCTTGTGATGAGCTTGGCTAACACAGCACAATGGGACATGTTTACAATGGCCTCACCCATGTGTAAGTGAGGCTTACTGAGAGTGAGCTGTGTGTTTCCATAGTGACAAGAGGGGCGGAGCACAAGATCTCACGCCAGCCCCGAACACGCCTGGTTAGTCTTCAGGAGGCAAGGGGGGAGTCCTGTTTGATTGACCCCTCTTATCTGGACCCAGAGCTACGACGCTTCTCTGTAATTTGAGATCCAGACTGACCCTCTACAGTGGACTCTCAAATCACAATCTGTTGTTCCAGGACAAACCTGGTCAAGCCAACTTGAAGGGCCATACAGACAGTACATATTGCTGAGTTAAAAACTCCCATGTATTGTTTTTTGAAAAATCAGTAATACTTTGTACATAGACATCCATTAGAAAACTCAGGTGTGAATTCACTGTGAATGGCTCAGCTTGGAATATGGTATCTGGTTTGTTGCTATTCCAAGGTCTACCAGGTCAAAACCAGGGTCATCAGTTGTTTGACCAGCTGATCAACCATCTAAACCAGCCAATGACCAGAATTGACCTGCTAGAAACCATGCGAATCTTTTTTTTTTTTCAAGCAGGGATCAAAAAGATACTTGTACTGTTTACATTCATGAATAGATGGATGGATGTTTACGCAAGAGTTTGGGCTCAGTAAGATTTTATTTTATTTTATTTTTTTTAAGAAATTACAGTAATACTTTTATTCAAGGACACACTAAAGTGATCAAAAGTGACAGCAACAACATTTATAATTTACATTTGCATAGGATTGCCATGTCATATAAATTCTGTCTTGTTTTTTTTTTTTTTTTCTAAAAACTTTTTCCACATTGATAATATGACATGTTTCTTGTGCTGTTAATCAGCAATGATTTCTGAAGGATCTTGTGACCCTGGAAACTGAAATAATGATGCTAAAAATTCAGCTTTGCATCACAGGAATAAATGTTATTTAAAAATGTACTAAAATAGAAACAATATATCACAGTTGCACCGTTTGAACTGTATATTTGAGCCAGTAAATGCAGTCTTGGTGAACAAGAGTTCTTTCAAAAATCTTACCAAGCCCAAACTTTATAACCATTTGCTTTATATGTCATTTAGCTATGTCATTTTCCACATGGATGGACTATTTTGAGAGATGTTTTTATCAAGGAGAGCTATAAAGACATCTTTTGCCTATGTAAATGACATGTTAGAACTGTATACAGGTGGATACTATATAAGGCAATAAATACTTTTGTTGACATTTATTAATCTCTTCTTAAATTACTTTTTTTGTATGAGAGAAAGTATTAATATTAGGCTAAATGTTTATGGTTCATATGAATTGATCTTTTCATCTATATAAATTTGTTTTCTTAAGTAGGACATTGAGGAAAATCATTAGGTAACATGGGTAAATGGGATGGATGTTAAAGTAAAAATCTGAGCTATATAGTGTCTATTTGTGGACTACACTGTGAGACATTAACAGCAGGTAAAGTGTATTTTAGTTTTTTCTGTATGTCAGCTTATGTTTTTCTGTTAATCATAGATTTTTTCTACAAATTAACCCCAAATATTGCTCTTGAGCAATCAGCTTTTAAATGTTATGCACAAGCGTTACAATCTTTCTTAAAATGCAAAGGCATTATACTTTTGCAGGCTTTGTATTCAATTTATTTCTCTACTCATCTGATGTCCCAGACTTTACAGTCTTGCTGAGGCCCAAAAAAAGCTCTACGCAAGTACAAAGTACAAGCGTTCCTAGATATGCAAGCTCAATTACAAATCATAATGCATGTATTATTATGGACTGAATTCTCAAAAGATACACTAAAATGTGCATTACCTGACTCAGTATTGCAAAGCGTGTGCATTTGTTTACTTGCATAGGGTTCGTTTTTGGCCTCAACCACTTATGTTTATGTGAACTTCCAGTCTGTTGGCCAGCCCATATATTTCTTCTACAAAGCTTTTTGCAGTAGAGCTGTATGGACTACTGAAGCTTTGGAGGAGCTGATGTTTTTTGTTGATGTTTAGGTGTCTTTATGTTTGCATTGTATCATGTTTAATCCTGTTCGTTGTCAATCGCTGTGTTCTTCGCTGCAGTATTGCATTTACTCGCTTTTGTGCTTTGGCTTAACGGATCTGAATCTGACTTTTTATTTTTTGGTTTGCCTCTTTCTGACTCCACAGCACGACAGTCTCTGACCAGACCCAAGTCGTTTGTGTCCACCAGGCTTCTGTCTTTAGAGGAGGCGCAGGCTCGCACACAAGCTCCGCTTCTCCTTCAAGGGTCTCCTCACCACGCTACCAGCCAGTTTCACACTGTACTGGACCTGCCTGCCGACAAGTGGGTTTCTTTGAACAAATCAATGACTTTTGAAGGAATAGTTGAACTACGGATTAAATTATTTTGATTCATTAAGTTTTTTATTCATGAGTTATTACTATAAATATAAATTAAAGCGTTTGTGCTAAAGTAGATTTTTTTTTTTAGAAGGAAAAGAGGGATGAAGGTCCGGAAGTCGGCAGGTGGGAGCTGGAAGACGTTTTTTGCCATAGGGAAACCTACAGCGGCAGGGCAACGCAAACCCAGTAGGGTTACCTCTTTGTTCCAGCCTGCTACCTCCCATGCAGGTATAAAATATATCTCATCCGTTTGTTTAGACCGTACTTCATTCTAAATAGATCTGAATGCTGATGTGAAAATGGCTCAGTTTTTAGAGCTGTATGTGTGCTTTAGGTTGCAGGGTGGACAGTGTGACACTCAGGTCAGCGAAGAGTGAAGAGTCCTTGTCATCTCAACACAGTGGAGCAGGTATGAGTATGAATGACATTTGGTAATATCAGGGAGCAATGTGATAAGATTTAAGACCTAATAGATTAGGACTCTAACGTGAAAAAATACTTGTAAAAATGTAAGTGTAAAAATATAGCTAATACTTTTTCATTATTATTGTACAGTTATAAAATTGTTTATGTATACTAATCAAGGATTTGCTGTCGGTAAGATTTCTTTTGAAAGAAATCTATATTTTATTTAGCAAGGATGCATTAAATTGATTAAAACTGACAGTAAATATTTCTGTTTCACAAATGCCCTTTAATTGAACTTTCCACTCATCAAAGATTCTTGCCACCTCAAAAATAATTTTTGATACCACACAACTGTTTTCAATATTTTTCATAAAAATAAATGTTTCATTTTAGCATCAAATCTGAATATTAGAATGATAATGTGAAGGATCATGTGACACTGAAAACAGGAGTAATTGCTGCTGAAAATTCAGCATTGCCATCACAGGAATAAATTACATTTTAAAATATATTAAAATTAAAAAATATATATATATTTTTTAATTGCAATTTTACTGTATTTATTGGTTAAATAAATGCAGCCTTATTAAGTAATAGACTTTTTAAAATATTAAAAAAATTCTTACTGACTTCAAACTTTTAAGTATTTGTATATATAATAAAATTGAGCATAGACATTTTTTTTATTATAGAATTTAAAAGTAAGAGTCTTGTGTGATGCTCTGTTTTCTTCTCAGGTCAGGGAAAGATACAACGCTTACGAAGGCCGCGCTCCAGCAGTGATGGTCTCTCGCTGGCTGTCTCTGTTGATCCACAGCTCCTTCCCCAGCGCTCCCCATCTAGAATCCATTCAAGCCGCTCTTATGACAGCCTGCTGCCTGAAGAAACCCATGATGCTGATGAGGAGGAAAATGAAGATGAAGAGGATGAGGAGGGCGTGTACATGTTGCCGGATTTTTCCCAGGAACCATCTGCCTCATGGATGGCAGAAGATGTCATTGACTTTAGCCCCACCTTCCTGGAAGATGGGCCAATAGGGTTGGGGAGCGCCGCTGTCGATCCGAGTGGCAGGGAGTCTCCTCCTGCGGCCGCACCCCCTCCCTACCGCTGTCTGAGCCATCAAGCCCACACCCGGACTGGTAGCCAGCGCTCAATAACAGAAGATCCAGACTCCGTTCTCAATCAATCAGAGGCTGCAGCCCGTCGTAGTTTGATCCTGGCTGCAGCAGCTCCACCTCAGCAAGTGTTCTGTCAGCACAGGCCATCTGCAGTCACTAATGCTCCCACAAGCACAGCTCAGCAGGGCGAATCGAACCTAAGCCCATCCCATAGCCAGACACCAGCTCCAGCAACCTCTGTGCCCCCATCTCAGCCCCCTCAAGAGAGGCGTTCCTTTACACGTAAAGTGGTTCATGCACTTTCACCTAAAGCACCTAAATCCCCCCCTATGGACATCTCTGATCCGATCGCCATCAGTGTACCTGCCAAGGTGAATTTGAGCATAACACTTTTTTCTTTTCTTGTTTTGGTAGGGGCACAAACAACATATGGCCTTTTAAAATAAAATCTATCCCTGTTTAGTCTGCAGAGAAATACAAGTAAATCATTTTAACTACTTTTAGGTTCTGGAAATGATTGGTGGACGAGCTGGAGAATTGCAACCTGGACTTCCAAATAGTGGACCACCTCAGCCACCCCAGATGATATCTATGCTACTGAGATCATGTGATTTTCAGCTCACGGAGAGCTGCCAGCAAGAGCTCAACAGTAAGTTGGGCCCCGTCGCAAAAATCAAGGGTCCTAGTGAGTACACATTCTGATTATGGCCTAATGCGTTGGTTCCCAAACTTTTCAGACCACCACTGACCCGTCAGCAAACGTGATAATTTTAATTTGTAATTTTCCAACATATGCATGTTTTGTTCAATTGCCATACATTTGCAATAAAATAACTTTCTATCATAAAAATATTTTTCCATGTACTGCAAGTTTGGGAACCTCTGGTTTAATGTCAGAAATAGTTAATTTGTTCAAGTGCCTATTTTGTCTTTCTTAACTCTCTCAAACCTTTTTTCAGGTATCTTGGGTCCCACTGGTGTTCCCCTTCCATCACAGCAGCCCCCTCCTCCTCCCCCCAAGAACCCTGCACGCCTCATGGCTCTGGCTCTTGCTGAAAGTGCCAACAAGGCACTGCGGCAAGGTGCCTCACCCCCATACCGCCCCCGTCAAAGTGGAACCTCCCCTGAGACAGATGTCCGCTTCCAGAGGTCCCTTTCCGCCGATGCAGGTACTCTGCTATCTTCTGATCCTAATCAGATTTATTCCACGGTACGCCCCTTGTCTGTGTGGAAGACTGAGGGTGATGATGATAATGATAATGATGATGAGGGTGGAACTGTTACTGAAAAGCCTGCAGACAAATCACATGGTACAGAGTCAAGGTCACCACCTGGGCGAGACACTGGGACACTCTCTTCTGACAGCTCAGTCTCTGACTCTGGGACATCCAATTCTGAGTTGTCAGCTGCCAGTTCCTCTGAAGACAATGAGCGAACACCAAGCCCCATTTACAGAAATGAAGAACCAACCACTCTGGCACAGCCCTCAAAATCCAGCCCACCCTCTTCCAGTGAAACCATCCCTTCTCAAAGAAAACCCCCAGCTTATGGAAGACAGTTTTCTGCTCCACAGCTTCAGCAGGAGAAATCCAGTGGGCAGTCCAAGGCCCCAGCCCAACCACACACTCAGCTTCTCCATTCTAAATCAGAGAGCTCTCCACTGGCCCATGTACGAGCCTTCCAGCCCACTCGCCCTAAAGTGCCACCCAAGCCGCCTGATCTTGCTCCCTTGAGGGCTCCACTCTCTCAGACTGATCGGCATGATGACATGCGTCGCTCCTTGGATCCCACTCGCATTCGACGCTTGGCGGGGACTCCACAAGGGAACACACCACTTTCCAGAGCGTACTCTGAGCGTATCAGCAGTACCTCTGACATGCTGTCTCGCTATCATGCAGCCAGGATGGCCAGCCAAGCTGCTCAGGTTGCACACCTTCCCATACAACAGCAACAGGCCCAGTCCACATCCGTCAGACCGGTTGTCCCCTCCTCCGAAGACCCTTCCAAGATGGAGAACTTCTACTATGAAATAGGTGCACCTGAGCATCCACAAGTGCCACCCAGCTATGCACGCCACAGCTATCAAAATATGAAGTTAGATCTGGAGGGAAACCTCCGTCTCACTGATCCAGCCAATCAAAGGCCTATTTCCAGAGGTTACCCCCCTCCCTACAACCACCAAGGACCTGGGAGCGGAAGGGCTCCCCAGCTTTGGTCATCTGAGGCAACACGAGTTTGGGCCGCAACACATTCTCACTCTTTCTCCTTTTCCCATTCTCATTCTCACCATCGCTCTCAGGATGGATCATCAGGACATCCTCCCCAACCCCGTCCCCAGCGTCAGACATCGTCATCTGTCAGGTTGCCCCGCAGTGAAGTGTATCCCATACACACATCCGTTGGAGTGGGCTCCGCTGCTGGCATGGTGCCTCTGTCTGTGCACCAACGTAGCGTGCATCGCCCCCAGCGTTCCCCTTCTGCAGACCACGCAGCCTCCCAGCTTCATCCCTACTTTGAAAATGGGAAGGTATGTTACCGGTACTTTGAGGCTTCCAGACCGGAAGACTTGCCACTGAATCAGCATGCTGTATTGAACCCATCTCAGGCCTCACCAGTGCAAGGAATCTCAAAAGATCAGCCTGAACACATTTACGTCAACTACCCTTTCACAAACCCATCAGGACCTGGTGTTAATTCAAAGGGCTGGGCCACCACAGACCTCGACGAAAATAATCACCAAACATCTGAGACACTGGAACCACTTTCCAAGTCACCACTGGATGACAAACAGAAGGATTCAGAGCAAGAAAGTCACACGGCTGCTTTCGACAACCCTAACCAGAATGATGTGTCCTCAGATTCCAAAGTGATCAATATAGCAGCGAGTGCCTCCAATGCCATGCATTTCCGCAGTCGCTCAGATCCCCAAAGTACTAGCTCGGAGCCTGCTCATGTCCTGACTGGGAAGGAAATTGCCTCCTTGCTTATTGAAAGGCTTGCAGAGGATGAAAGGGAGGGTCTTTCTGTGCCATCCTCTTCATCCACTTCTCCGCACATTGAGCACCCTCCAAATCCCTATCCTAGTCAGCAGCAGCAACAACCTCCACCTGCATATAATATCTACACTCCAGGACCCTCTCGTGGGCGCTTTGAAGGTCAGGTGCTACCTAGAGAGGGATCAGGACCTTTCCAACGTCAAGACCCCTTGCGGAGATCTTCCGGAGGCCAGTACAGACAAGCTTTTGACGTCATGCCATCTGGCAACCAAGTCCTTAAGTTTTACAGAAGCCAAGACTTTATCCCAAGCGCCCAGGGAGAAAGCACAACTGCTAACCCTTATCCCCCAAGACCATATTATCAGGACCCCCCATACCCCAATTGGGGCCCTCAAGGCCTCCCAGACTCTTCCCACACATGCACTCCACCTACAGTGGCCTTCTCAAACTTAGCGCTTGGATCGACAAGAGTATATGGGCCTCAGACAGTGGCCAATCAGTTTAACCAGTACCCATACCAGTCAGGGCCAGTGCTTCCCCAGTATCCCAACACACCACGGCGAGATGTTGTCGTGGATCCTTCTCTTCGGCCTCCAGGGTTGCGGAACCAGAGAGGCTTAAACCGGCAGGGAAGCCTGCCGGGCCCCAACTGGACCATCCAAACTGAGGGCCAGACCCGTAGTTACTGCTAAAGAGCACAACTGCCACGAAAATCCTGTGTGTTTAGAGGATATGATGTAGACTGGTTATAAGCACTAGACTTTTGTTTCCTGTACAAGTTAACATGTTGTGAAACTAATTGTGTTAACCTCCTCAAAGGGAGACTGAATATACAGAAACAAAGTTAAGTGTGGTATGTGCTTACTAGTCTTTCTGTCTCAGAGAGACCCCATTTCTGTCCTTCAATTAGTGTGTGTATTGGAGTGGAAAAAGTATACGAGAATAAGACTTGAAGCAGAAAGGATTAAAGAAGTGAACCATAAAGTGGCTTAGATATGAAAACATTCCAGAACACACTGTGCTGTCCAGCAGAGGGAGTCAGAGAGGTACATAGCTGCTATTACTCTGACAGGACGTTGCTCAGTGGCTAATTTTTGTTTTTCTGCTTTGGGTTTTGTTTGGTTTTAGGTTCTTTTTGACACTAAGTCATGCTGTACAGGGGCACAAGCTTGATATGTCTTTCTTCCTCCACAAAGTACGATATAAATGACCCCAAGTGCTGGTGGTTATATGAAACTTTGAGTATGGCTAGCTGTTATCTTAATTTTTTTGGCAAAAATGTTTTATTATTTCCATTTTAAATTTTTTTCCCTAAGTTATTGTAAGTTTTCATTGGAACGAGTTATTGTGAAAGTTTTATTTTGTATTTCTTGAATTTGTTTCAAAGAATGTGAGGATTAGGATTTTTTTTATTATTATTTCTTTAGTCTGTGTGAATTTGTGAGTGAGTTAATGTGTCATTCGCAGAGTGTCTGACATTAAGCACATATAAAGTAACTGTAATTGCAGATTTTTTTTTGGAGAGGGTGTGTAATTGAATGCACATACTTCTGTGTGGTACTGTTTTCTGCTCATTCTCAAATATTGTGTCAGATGATTTGTGTATCAATATTAGCGTTCTAATCCAAAGCAAGTATTTCAGGTAGGTCATGTCACAGTGTGTCACTCCCAGACATCCCTGGGTTTCTGTGTAGGAGGAATCACAACATAGCAACACTGAATACCTGGTACTATTCACCACAAAACACTGAAAATTCCTCTCGGATGACTTTATCAATTTAAAAGTCATTTTTTTCAGATACCTCTTTCCGGGGCTTCGTAATGTTCCAGTGTTTTTTACTCTAGTATCTTTCAGGTCATTAAAAATGTCCTGGATGTTCTTCCAAAATTGACCAGAGATGGAATCTCTAAAATTTGTTTAGTAATTGGTGCCTTCTCTTAAAGAACTAAACATCTTTTAAATAATCCTTCATTATGAAAGCAAATATTGAAGAGCTAGATACAAACCCTGTCCCTAGCCCAGTTACCCCTATTAACATTTTCCCAAAGTTCCACACTATTAAGTAAAAAAAAAAAAAAGAGTGTGTATGAATGAGTATGACTCTGTGTGTTCGCATGTCTGTTATCTCTGTTGTTTTAATACATATCTATGCAGTGAATAACCAAGGGGAATATGTTCCTGAAAAACACTAAATATTAATGCTACCTATGTATGTTAGCAGACCTGTGAGTGTGTATGTTTCAGTGAGAGAGGTCATGCATGTGGCTTTGAAGGTATATACATGTCCCACAATCTCCCTTTCGGCCTTTTGCACTTGGCGAAAGGCAGTTCATCCTATTTTGTAATATTTTCAAATATGTGAATTAAAACCTTGGACACCGTCAGTGACGAAACCTGTAGTTTGGTGATTATTTTTTTACATTATGTTTTTGTACACCGGTCAGACGAGGTATAGCTTAATGATGGGCATTATTAAAGTATTACAGGAAATCTCCTTGGAATGCAGGAAGTTTAAAAAATGAATATTTTTCATACCTCATTATACAAATTGCAGCGTTTAAAAAATAATTAACTTGCTAAGTAGCATTGTGATGACATTTACTTAATTAAACAATCTTCCTGTTGATGAGGCAAACCTAGACTAATGTCCTGAGATAAAAATTTTGCATTTGCTATTGAAGTATTTCTTCTAAGTTTTGTTATTTTGAGATGATTTTAAATCACAGGGCTTGCAGCGCTGCAGTCTCCACCCTCCGAGATGGGAGTCTTTTTATTTTGTGCGTGTAAACCGTAATATGAGAGAAATTGAGGTCTTTCCTAGCTGGGTATCCTGCAAAACCAGTCTGTTTCTGAGTATCAGGAGAGACACTCCCAGTTGAGTATAAATTAAGGCAGACATACACAAGCTAACTTGTCTTTCTCTGTTCTCTGCATGTACAAACTCTATTGCCATTAGATAATTAGCCTGAGCTGTAACTGTTTGGGTGGTTCAGGGACTGGAGCTGCCAGGGGTTTGTTCTCTTTTTCATTCTCGCTTTCTTAAAGATTGTTTATTTCCCAGGGCTTGTACCAGCATGCAGCCTGCCACAGGTTTTTTCATTTATTTATTAATTTTTTCATCAGCGGTCAGTGAGTGACACGTGAAGAGTAATCAGCACAGTCACATGTCTATTTGATAAACAGAAACATTGTCAAGTAAGTTTTAAATACAAATGTGCAGCAAAGGATCTTACAAAACAAATGTCCTGTTCATTGATATTAAGACAATTTGCAGCAAATTTTATATTAAATATTCATGTAAGAAGAAATACAAGTGAAGACTGAGGCATAAAAAAAATCATACAATCAAAGAACCTATTTGATCTTTATTGTTAATAAAAATGACCCAAAAAAAAAACATCCATAATAAAACGTAATATGAAAGCTATACTTCAAGTTACCTAGTCAAGTAAATGTTTCCTTAACATACTGAGATGATAATCACTATTTGTAAATTCTAACATAAAAT